>NC_065451.1:82966577-83244077 GCF_917563875.1 Diabrotica virgifera virgifera | reverse complement strand
ACCAGAATTTAGATTATAAAAGAATGTTGATTACAATACATAATAATAAAAATATCATTACTAAAACGGCTGTTTAACATTTCAAAAAACATAAAAACAATAAAAATTCTTCAGAAAACATTTAAAAAAGATTAAAAAAATGCTTAATTTTGAAGTTTTGATCTACTTTTGATTGACTTTTTAAAATTTTATTTATAAATCCCAAATGCATGGCTGACAAAGACTAAATGTAACTATGGTTATAGTGTATAGGTAGCTAGGGTAAGACGCACAGTTATTGACACCTTAAGCAGTGCTTTATTATACAGGATGCCTAAAAAATTTAAAGGGTTGTCTTAAAACCTTTTTACGGTGCATATACATCAGTTTGTTTTTGGTTCTTTATAATTATTAACAAAAATGTTAATAGAAAATTGTTGTAGAAAATAATAAACAAATTATGCGAGAGGCATCGTGAGTACATTAATTGACACGGAGATTATGGTAATTGACACTGCTAGATATAATAATTGACAGTATATTTTTGTCCTTGTTCTTTGCCATTTATTAAATAAGAATGAAAGAAAAATTACTAGATAATTATTCAATTTTAATGAAAAGTTATTAAAATATAAAAAAAATAAAAATTCTTAAAAATACAGGGAGAAAATTTTTAACAAAGAGTAAGTTTCTAAACATTAATACTTCGAGGTTTTTATGTACAATTTTAGTCCTAGTTATATAGCCAAAAAATAAATACAAAACACTAACATATACTTAAATAAAACAAAATCACAATCTTCTGTGGAGTGTAAATAAAAACAAAACTACAACAAATATAAGTTCACACAAAAAAATATTAGTTTAGCTTGGCGTTAGCTAGTTTCTTTGATTTACAAGTATTGCACATAAAATTTTTAAATGAAGATTTTTCTTCAATTACACGTTTCCTTACAAGACAGCTGATGTGATAACGTCTTGAACAACAGGAGCAACCTATCCCCTTTTTCGTGTCAGATATGTTAAAGGTGCAAATAAAACAAAGTCCATTTTCTAAAATGCTATCTTCGGTAACTGCTGTGTTTTCATCATTATCTACCTTAAACAATTTTTTTTTCACTTTGTCAACTGGATTCTCTTTTGCTTTTGAGGATTGTTTATTTGTACTATGCAACTTTTCGGTTTGCCTAAGAGATGTAATATTAGTGTCAGAGTTCTTGTCCTCATTCGCTTCTTCTTTTGCAGTTTCAACATTGTCGTTTTCTACTTTCTCATTTAAAACTCTTTTTGGTTTTTCCAGTGTAGGATCATTTGATTCTTGGTCCAGTAATACTGAAGTCGTATTCGGCAATAGGATCTCAAACTCTTCTAATTTAGCGTCAGTATCCGGATTTTTACTCTTCTCAGATGTAGTGGTAACTTCTGTTTATAGAAATATAGAAATATGCTTTATTGCCACTGAAAATTTTTACAATTTTATGGACAAAGCTTACATACAGTCAAAAGAAAAACATAATATAAATAACAAATAACAACTACAATTTACTAAAATTAGATAAATCGTCAACAATGTACAGTATAAGATATAAAAGCCAAGACAAAAACAATTTATTGCAAAACATATATAAATTGCAAATTGAACATACAACAAATAAAATAAAATAGGTACAACATAAGGAACTGACAAGTTTATGCTACTGCGCATGGAACCCAATTTTCTTAGTTATTCATTAAGAAATTCTTCTATTGAATAATATGGTCTTTTGGATAGATAGGCTTTTGTCATTTTTCGGAACTTAGGGAAAGATGTTGCAGATTTAAATTGTAACGGAAGATGATTGTACAGTTTCTTTGCGGAATATAATATAGATTTCTTTACTAACTCAGTGGATGGAATCGGTAAATAAATATCAAAGATTGAATTTCTGGTGGAGTAAAGATGATTGGGCCTTGATGGAAAGACATGAAGGTGTTTACGAATTAAACAAACCGTTTCTAGAATATATAAAGATGGAAGTGTTAAAATTTCGTGATCTCTGAAGTAACTTCTGCAATGTGTAGATCTTCTGAGGCCAAACAAATATCTTATTGCTCTTTTTTGCAATCTAAAAATGACATCAAATTGAGCAGCTGTACTAGAACCCCAAAAAGGAAGACCATATCGAAGATGAGACTCGAACAACGAAAAATATGTTATTTTAGAAGATGCTAAATTGAGTTCCCTTGAGACAGATCGTATTACATAGCAAGCTGAGGCGAGTTTCTTACTTAACGAATCGATATGAAGGGACCATTTGAGGTTGCTGTCTAAAAAAATACCAAGAAATTTTACAGAATCAACGGTACTGATCTGGCTGTTATGAAGTGGCAAAGGTTGAAGAGCTCCTTTATAGGATAATGCTACTGTTTTATTTACGTTAAAAGAGAGTAAATTAGAGTCAGACCAGGTCTTTATCGTCAGTAGATCCGAAGTTATAGTTTCATGAAGAGATGCAATAGTTGAGTTGCTCCAAGTGATACTGGTTTCTGAGGTTTCTTTTGGATTTAGAATAATTTGGTTAGAGATTATATTAATATTTGGCTTTTTTAGGGTTGAGGTTTGTTTTTTCTTCTTTTCTTTTTCTTTGGCTATTTTGGCAATTCTATTCTCCTCTCTTTTTCGCTTCCTCCCTTCAAGTGCTTCTTCTTTATTTTTTTCTCCGTCATTTTTTTTAATATGAATTTCTTTAAATTGTGCTGAAGTTATGTCAAACGGTACTCTTTCAATTTCTCTTTTACCTTTTCTTATTGGAGTGCTCGGCCAGTACAATATATCGCCTAATGTGGTATGCAATTCGTTGGAAACAGTTTCTACGTCAGCCACGGTTTTTGTATCATTAAGATCTACTGCAGAATTATCCTCTATATCATCAAGGACTTCTGTTGTACTAATCAAATCTGTAGCGAAATTACCGTCTGTAGCAATAACAGCAGCTGTAATGGAGGTCAGATTGGTCATTAAATCATCATCTAATTGATTATCTATGTCTCTAAGTAGCTTCTGGTCGTTGTTGATATTAATGTCAGATTCTTTATATTTTTTGAGGATGTTGTCATCAATCACATAATCCCCTGTCTCAATATTGTTTAGGCAGGTGCCATTGCCTTTAATAATTATCGGTATGTCTGAAAACTGATCTGTACCTTCGTTTATGTGATTGACACTACTATTTTCACTATTTTGGAAAGCCTTCCATATTTGAAATAATTTGTCCAAATAGGGTTGCTCATTGTATACGTCGCTATCCTTGTTTGCAGCAAATTCAGAGACAATATTATTTCCCACAATATCACAAAATGTTGTGTAGTTTATAGTAGAGACTGCAGGTAAGACATCGTTTTTCTTATTTTCGTGCCCCAAACACTTTGTAAAGTCAATGGAACTCGCTGTCCATGGAAATAAACCGGTCGCTCTAAAACCTTGCGTAATAGTATTGGGTTTAAGACAGTTATCTGAAACTACTTTTAAAATGGGTGCAAACTTTTCTTTGGTCAGATCTTCTGTTGGATGTTCGCGTCTCTTAAGGACTCCTTTTTTCCAAGCCTCTTTTAGAGGCTTAAATGCCGAAACATCGGCCGGCTGTAAAATGCGTGTATCATTCGGATACAGGGCTATGAGTATTATTTCTAGTTTTGTACACAATTCACTTAATTTGTACGTAAGGTGAGTTTTATGTCCGTCGACAAAAAGGATTACTGGAAAAGTAGTTCCTTTTTTCTTCAGACTTGGATAAAATATATTAGAGATATACTCGTAAAAGATTTCGGCCTTCATCCAACCAGTTTCGCTGATTGCATATCCCCACTCATCTGGTATTGATTTAGCAATTTCTATGGTCCTCCTTTTATTTGGAAAGATTATCATAGGAGGTGTAACTGTACCATCGGCACAAAAAGAAAACATGACAGTTAACGTCGACTTTGCTTTTCCACCATCAACTTCGTATACGTTTTTGGAGCCTTTTATTGCCAACACCTTTTTGCCTTGCGGACACAGCTGGAAATTCGTTTCATCTCCATTGAACACCCTTGATGCATCATCCAATACTTTTCTTTGTCCTTCTTCGATTAGAAAGTTTTCTATGGTTCCAAACCAATTCTTAATATCGGTTTCGCTAATGGCAGAACTTGCTTGTGTAACACCCTCGGAGGTACGTTTCGACAAACATGGGTGGCGGCGAAGAAAAGCCTTGAACCAACCTTTGCCTGGCAAATTATTTTTGAAAGGATTATTTCTTGGGTGACTTTCTAAGAACTGTTGAACGCTTGCAACGACGTCATCTTCTCGACGAGGAAAGCCTTTACGTTGACATACCTGGATCCAGGAGACAAGTATCTTTTCTTCATTTAAGGTCAAGACAGGATTTGGTCCATGAGATGTTTTTACGAATTTATCGCTTAAGCGAAATATCAAGGTCGGCCTAGGAACATTATATATTTTCGAAGCCATTTTTTTGGACATGCCCTGTTTAATAGCTCACAGTGCTTTTTGAACATCTTCTTCGGTGTACGGTTTTTTGTATAATTTTTCTTTTTCTACTTTAGGCATGTTGAAGCTCTCACCTACGGCAATGGGTTAGTATCAGTTATTAACACCCAAACGAAATAGTTATTGACACCTACATCATCTAATTTTATCTCATTTTCACTTAATTTAAAACTATGAAATCATGGTGTCAATGACTATTTACTAACACTAGCATAATAAACTTTATATCCCTAAAATATTATCTTTAAGAAAATAAAGCTGGCAATATCAGAACCGTGCTAATTATTCGACGTTATGGATATATGCCACCCCGTGTCAATAACTGTTTTTGACTTATTTTCGATATGTAGTAGTTGACACCCCGAAAATTAATCAAGGAAATGAAATTTTCGAATAGATTACACCTAATTCTTACAATTTAGGATATACTTTTATGTTAAAAACTTACCAGAGTTAATATTCGTAGGGCAAGTACCGAAATCAAACGAACTTATAGGCCGATCACCTTAACAATCCGATAGTATTTGCACTTTGCTAACCGACCGTTGCACATGGCTTGCTGTAATCGCCATTACTGTTTCACACTACCAACTCAGACCTATGAAAATTACTACGTTTATAACTAGATCATTGGCGTACAATATTTTATTTTTAGATTAGTGAACTAAATAAGAGTTATCTTAATATTTTGAAATTTAATAAACAGGTGTCAATAACTGTGCTAGTGTCAATAACTATACAATTTACCCTACAAGGAATTGAAATACATTTTTATAACAAAAATAAAGGAAATGTTTAAAAGCAAAAAAGTTCATTTTAAATATTGGTAATATTAATTAATTCTGTTTACATTTAATGCCAAATTAAAAAGTGTAGGAAATTAGAAAAAAAATCTTTATGATCTAATATAACTATGACTATTTTTCAAAAGAAAGAATGTAATTATAAATTTTGCTAAGATTGTCAATTTCAGATTTTTTGTTCATTGTGTTTGAACCTTTGCTGATATGAACCATCTCAAGAAAAGTACGTTTATGTTTGTTGTTTTCAATGTCTAATATTTTTGGATCATGAAAATTCATAATGTGGTCATTTTGAATAACGTGTTCGGCTAAGGCACATGATGGTTTAAGAATTTTACAATCAATTTTAGGAGATGTGAGGCGACTAGATAAATTTCTACCAGTTTGACCAATATAAACTAAATCGCAGTTTGTACAAGATATGGAGTAGATAACATTGCGTTGTTCTAGAGTGTCAAATTTTTGTTTAGTTTTGTCTGAAACGTCTGCACGCTTTATTCCTTTATTTTAATTAAAATAAGTAACGGATTCTTGCAATTTTATAAATAATAACTCAGACGGCCATGCACGTGTCACAATACATCGATGTTAGGTTAGGAAATTCAATGATTTTAGAACACCCGTGTTGCCGATTGTTGACGGTAGACTATAAATTACTGAAATATTTCATTTGTACGTAAAAGCGGTTATATTTATAGCCATCAGTGAACCTGAACTAGGGGCCGGGAACTATAGTTCCCCGCAGTGGCGAAAGGGTTAAGGCTAACTCTAGTCTATGATTCATGCAATGCCATACACTAATATCTGGGTACATCTCAAGCAATATTTCAGCTACACCTGCCTTTTTACCTAACATGACGCTGGTGCCGTCACTTGCAAATGAAACAAAATTTTCTTCCAAGTAATCATCAAATCCGCTCATTTTCAAACAGGTTAGCAAACTTTTAACAATTACCGGAGATGTTTGACTGTTCAGTTCAATCAACTCTAAGAACAAAAAATGAGGATTCTGCTCTTTGCTGATTTTAAATACCCTATTAGATTAGATTTTGAGCCTACAGCTGTTGACTCGTCTACAATAACTGATATTTTACCCGAAATGTTTAAATTTGACATGATAATTTTTGTTTTCGTTTCACTTGAAACGTGATTAATTATTTCTGCAGTAGTATTTCTTAGAGTGTAGCCCGATTTTTTGCAATTATAACAGGTCAAAGAAGTCTGAGTAAGGCCTATTGCTCTTGGCTAGATAGTAAGCAGTTCTGAAAACAACTTTTGTTGTTTCGAGGTGCGAAACATTCATATCTGTGACTTTTTCAATAGTTTGGGATTTGCTTACTTCAACAATCTTTTTGACTGTCTTATGACTAGAGGATCTTTTATGGTCGAAAATTGTTTTCTCAGCGATGTGAGTTGAGCTGTTGATCAGCCTTAGTTTTACCATTAAAAGTAACTTGGTAAGAACGCCATTCTTTTGAAATGCTGGAGCTGTCTTATTAGCACCCAAGTAGGACACGTGTTTACAAACACTACAGACAAGCTTTCTTTCCTTACAATCAATCCAAGGAGAAGCTTCTTTTTTTCACTCCAACATTTCTTGGTTCCAAATAGATGGCCATTTTAAATCAGTGACCATAAGTCTATCAGACTCATCCGGTTTAGGACAACATTCAATTGAATTAGACTAGTCGGATAAATTATCTTTACTTTCCTCACCTGTAGCTGATGATAAAGGAGAAACCGAAGTTGGTTTTTTCCCTACTTCGAAAAATGACATTATAGTTTTTTGGTTCTTCCTCTGAGATTCCATTGCAGTATTTTCCACTACACTGATCACACTTGAATAAAAGTTGTATACAGTACACCTACTATATTTGTTAATATGTACCGCCTTAACCCTTAAACGCCCAACCTTTTTTAGGTTCCATGTACGTCCAAGGGTGGGTAAAAAATGTTCACCTCGAAAATAGCTAATATATTTATTGAGAGTTGTTGAAAATGGATTAAACTTAAGAATCTCATGTTTAATAAACACAGCATCTTCTAAAATATTAATATAAACAATTTACAAACCTTACAACAAAATTACAATGTACATCAAAATTAGCATACCAGTAATTCAGATTTGTCGATTTTCTCCATATTATTTCTTTCAGCCTCCTCATTGGCGGATAATTATGTAGATTATTTAATTATACATCGATAATTATGTGGATTATCTTCCTACCAACGAGAAATTATATAGAAATCTTCAGTAACAAGTTTTGCCAAGGGTGTACTTTTTATGCCCATCCATATTTAACTCAAGATGCTGCTTTTATTTTCAAAAATATTGGTAGAACCAAATTAACATTCGATAATGGGCTCTCTTTTTAACAATAAATAATTAAAAAAAAATTTAAACACGTAATAAATATGTTACAAGGGAATACGCATTAGGTGGACATTTTTTACACACCCTTGGGCGTTTAAGGGTTAACCAGTGCCGGAACGGCGTTGACCATGACACCACTGAGTCTAACATAACTTCTTTTTGCTCCGCAGTTATATGTGTCATGTTTCTGTTAAAAAGAATTGTTAGAATTTTAGGGTTTGTATTTTGTAAATTTCATGCTATAAATTGTTAAAATTGAAGGCATATCTAAAACAGATGGCTGGCTTACCTGAAAAATACTTGCTACAATAATTTGCACCTTTTTGGTGTCATTTGCCAATAATCAACTCTTGTGACTGGTTAAAATTTTCAATAAACATCCGGCAACACTGCTCACAATTTCTCTCATCCCTTTCTACTCCCTCGATTCAAGAATACAGCTTTTTAAAATCGAGAGAAATTATGAAGGAGTAGAAAAGTGAGTTAGCTTAGTTGGGAGTAAAATTTTCTCTCGATTCAAGAATAAGCGCACTGGTATAGTGATGGAGGAATATTCGCGGTCGGTCGGAGAGACGGACAGACAGCCTAGGCCAAATTTCTCATCTTTAGTACCATCCTTAGATAATAAGCTTTCATTTGACACCTCATTTGTCGTTCTACCTGGTATAGTGACGGAGGAATATTCGCGCCTAGGTCAAATTTCTCATCTTTAGTGCCATCCTTAGATAATAAGTTTTCATTTGACACCTCATTTGTCATTCTACCTGGTATAGTGACGGTGGAGTTATATTTGCGGTCGGACGGACAGACAGCCTTGGTCAAATTTCTCATCTTTAGTAACATCCTTAGATAATAAACTTTCATTTGACACCTTATTTGTTATTCGACACCTCATTTGTTATTCTACCTGGTATAGTGACGAAGGAATATTCGCGGTCAGACGGACAGACAGTCTAGGCCAAATTTCTCATCTTTAGTACCATTATTGGATTATAAGCTTTCATTTGACAACTTAGAGATCTATTCGACACAAATATTTCTTGGGGATTGTTTGTTCGTGATTTTTTGTGGGAATATCTTGTCCAAAAAAATTTATGGAGATTATTTGTCCGGGATTTTTTTGTGGGGATTATTTGTCCGGGGATAATTTATAGGGATTTTTTGTCCGGGGATTATTTGTCCGGACCCCTTCTGACATCTAACATTTTCCAATCTTTCGAATGGGGGCTCCAATTGTTTTCCCTGGTCTGATTGAACTATAATATTTTAAAGAGACCATTTCTTTAAAAAATGTATGGTTCAAATATTTCAATTTATAGGCAGTGCTTTGCAGGCAATTTCACAAGAAATGTAATGTGCTGGTACATTAATGTTCCTCTTCTTTAATTTTCTCTGTTGTTGAATGAACAGAATCAACTTCCATTTGAGTAGGCCCCTTCCTTTTTTTCGCAGGCAAGATTTAACAAGCTGTTTGTTAGAATGCAGTTGCGGTTTTGATAGTTGCAACCATCACTATACAATATGTGTTATGGAGTTAGATGGTGCAGACATTTCTAATAGGTTAGAGATGAAATGGACAATTATTGTTGAAAACTCATTGGCAGTCAAGTTCCCTTCACATTCATTCCACAAAAACAAAATCGTTTATTGTCTTTTGTAGAGTATAATATGGTATTTTATTATTTTCTCTCGTATTTTTTTACTGTTACAAAGAATTAAATAAAGCGGACTGTATTTTTTTATTATTACGAAAATGTTTACAGGAATTACTACAAACTATGTTAACACTCGCAAGTCTTGGTCGTTCTCTCTTCTCTTCGACTTCTTCATCTACGACGCACACTCGCTCTTCAAACGGTTGAAAATGTTAAAGTTTATTTCGCGGTGTTGTCACTTCTCACTATTTGGTTCAAGGGACTTATAAAATTATAAAACTAAGACTTGTAAAATTATACACTGCCAACTTCATTTTTATGAAAAATACTTCATGAAAACTCTGTGTGGTTGGATTTAGTATCTTTGTCTGATTCATCTCTAACTTCTCTTTTTAAAGTCATATGCAGATCAAATTGACCTTGTTCTTACTCTCGTGTCCAATTCAGACAGCTCAGCGATCTTCTTTAGGAGAATATAATGATAAATTTTGCTCATCAAACATTTTTGAAAACGTTGCATATGATAGAGTAGGTGAATTATTCTCTTTGCAACTATTCTCATAAAATTTATGTAACTGCGATTTCGATTTCCAGACTGGTTCCAAGTAGGGGAAACGTGGGTACACTGACGAAAAAATTTAGGTCTTCATATTTTTTTTTCAAAATGTTTTTATTTACTAAAGTATGGCATGACTAGGTTAATTGGTAATACATATGAACACTTAAAATACCGTAAACTGAAGTAACATTCCTCCAATTTTAGGAGTTATTAGGAAAAGTGTATAAAATTACTACTAATATTATGTTTTTTTTTTTAATAAATGATGAAGAAAGTGTCTATGGTATTTTTTATTCTAAAAATAATTTTACAGATATTTTTTAAATAAAAAGTGGAGAAAAGTATAGAGTGGGGTAAGTTTGCTTCAACTTATAAAAACCAGAAATTTTAAATAGTAACATAGTTGGAGCAAAGTTAATGTGTTGCTTATATTAATCTTGCCCCAAAGATATTACTTGTACAAAAAACTAAAAAAGAAGATAGCATTATTTATTTGAAAATAATAAACAATAATAATGTTAATTAAAACGTGGACTTAACTCAGGAATCGCAAAAGTTCCCCTTTTAAACTTTTTTTGGAGTATTAATACAGCCTAGTACATCAGTCCATAGGTAAGTCAGTTCATCCTTTTTTGAAGGCCACTTCCACAGTTTGAGAGATTTTTCCATTGCGTTAATGGTTACCGTTTTATAATAATATAAAATTATATATAATATATTTTAAAAGCCGTAAAGAGCTTTTAAAAACTCCGAACAATAGCTGGGTCGCATTTTCGTGGTATTCGGCTGAGCACTTCCTCGACATTCAGGGGAATTATTCCGCATTTTCGAAACCCCGCCTCTAAATTAGATTTGACTTGTAGACCAAGCAAGTCCATCACCTTTGAAAACAATGGAAGAAAGTGTTGCTTTTGTATATTAGTGTTGCGGATGCTATCTTCAGTACTTTTCCAATCTGATTTTTCGCCAGGCTATTTTTAGCGGCCGAAAGAAAGCCGCGTCTAGGGGTTGCGTCAGATATGTACTGTTTGGAGGCAGACAAATTAAATGAATATCATTTTCACGACAGAGTTGATGTACATGTACTGTAATATGTGAAGAGAGGTTGTCACATAGTAATAATACCTTTTTACCATTTAGCCTCCTAAACCTAGTTACCAACTGGAATTCAAGCCAATCTGCAAAAATATTTGCATTGAACCATCCTGAGCTGCTAGCATTGTAACGCAGTGCCGGTTTAACCTAATTTCGGGCCCTGGGCGCTGGAGGTTTAGAGGCCCCCTTCATCGCTATTCGTTGTCCGTTTTTTAACAAGAATACACATGCACTAACTATAAAGGTTTATTGTCAAATCTAAAATATTTTTTTTTAAACAAGGAAGAAGAATAGCAAACAAATAGCAAAATAATCCAAAAGTACATTAAAAACAGAAAGTTCCACAAAACAACACATGACAAACAAAAAAACATATTCTAAAAAATACATAAAGACAAAAATTAGATCACTTTTTTTCTTGACTTGGCATTCGCAAACTGCCATATAATCTTATCACAATTCAGTTTCTCCAGTTCTTCATTCTCTGTATACAATAGTGATAATGCGTCTATGTTTTATTGACCCAAATTTGACATTAAATATGTTTTTATTCTTTTTAAAGCCGAGAAAGACCGCTCGCCTGACGCATTAGAAATTGGTATCGTCAAATAAATTTGCAGTTAAGTTAAAATATTGGAAAAAGTTGCCTTTACAACCTGGATGGCATCAAATTTTTCATAAATTGTATGTTTATTCAAATTTTGGCATTACGTTACAAAATGGGTAATTTCATAGTGCAAGTTCTCTTTGGTTTCATCAACATCGTTTTTATATTTCTCGCATAAAGTATTAATTGACGTCTTGATTTCTTCTTTATTTAGAGAAAAAAAAAACATTTAAAAGCTTATGTTACATCCTTGTAGCATTCAATTCTCTTTAAAAGATGTTGAGGAATATTGTCGAATATAACATTAAACACTTTAATTTTGAATGTCTCTTACCCATTTAAAATTGTTTGACTTTCACCTGCGTCATCGAAAAATGTTTTTCTTTTCTTTATTCTTTGAAAGTCAGTTGTATAGTAGATGTTTGAGATATCCTCGCCTTCGCGAAAGAAAGTTTTCGCTTCCTGTTCAATTTCGCTAAACTTATTTCTTACGTCTCCAACAAAGCTCAAAAGAGATGCCATTAATTTTACTCCAATTGACACGTTCAAGTCCAGAGTTTCTAACGTTTTGCTTGTTGCATTCACCCATTATTGCCCAAATCAATGTTAATAGAGCTGTCTCAAAGGTATCCATTTTATTGTGCAGTGCCTTGGCTTCATTTCTAACTGCTGATTTTTCATCTCTATTATTGCTTAACTGGAAAAAATATGTTTGATGGATCAATAGTTTTTAAGTAAAGCATTTACAGCGTCAAATCGGGCGGACTATCTAGTTTCAATTAATCTTTTTACACAACATTCGCCGCTTTCTTTCAGTAAATTCCACCTTTTAGGAGAAGCCGAAAAAAATCGTTTAGATACTTTGAACAGTGCTGAAATACCCAGTTGCTTCCAAGCTGGATTCACATGCAAAATGCACTGCTAAATAAATAATATAGAGAAATAGCGGTTGATGATAATGCTCGTATTCTTGCTTGAAGCCATGTGTAACGACCCGAAATATGTGCGGCATTATCATAGGTCTGTCCTCGACAATTTTCAATATCTAAGCCTAACTTTTCTAATTTGTTTATAACTACATCTGTTAAATAATCTGCGGTGTGTCTCTCCAACTGAATAAAACCAAAGAATCTCTCAACTACCGTATTGTCCTTTACATAACTGAGGATAAAAGTAAGCTGCTCTTGATGGCTGAGGTCTGGAGTAGAGTCTACAATAATTATAGAGAAGTATTTGGCTTGTTTCATTTCCTTTATAAAAGTTTCTACAAGTTTTGTTTTCATCACTTCCAGGAATTCATTTCAAATTTGGTGAGACAGATAGCTAACTGAACCTTTTCCTGTATTCGCATACCGCTGTAAATGCCCAGCTAAGAAGTTGTCAAATTTAGCCAAGTATAGTAAGACAACTTAAGTAATTGCTTATATGACGACTCGTTAAATCCTTATTGAATCCACGAAAAGCTAGTCCTTGAGAAGTAATTTAATGGTGACAACAACTCTTCTTATGACATTTACCCAATAGTCAGCTCCGCATTCCACTTGCTCTTTCAAGCCAGCGCACAGCGTCTATAACTCCAATTAATGATGATCTTTTTATTAATGTAATCATAGAGAAGATGAAATTTACTTTTTTCGTGGGATTTGAATGTGATGTGAAATTGTGAAATGTTTCCAGTCGGTACATCCAAAATCAGTTAAAATATTTTTTTCAATTGAAAGTAATTTGCATGGGTAACAATAAACAGCTTTAACACTTGCGTCGTATATTAGCCAATCTCTCTTTTCTTTGCCTCCATTGGGTTTAATTCTATAAAAGTTGCTTTCATTTAATCTTCTATAATAAGTTTTGTTTCCATCTTGATACCTTTTTTTACAATTTTCTAAGGAATTACTCTTTGGTTTAAAAGTTATCACAGTTCTTATATGCGGTGTATTGGCGTATCTGCGTATGAAACTATTTTCGCAAAATATGTAGATTATTTAGCGACTTTATTTTTTTATAATTAAAAGGAAAGCGCCCAGTGGATAAACCGGCACTGTTGTAACGGCATCCTTTTGGTCCATTTTCAGCCCAAGTAGTCCACATTTTAGCAGCCCGGTAAACAACATAGGGCGGTAAAAGTTCACCTTCGCCGTTTCCACAGAATATGATGGACACAGATGTCTTTTAAGCGTTGTTGATTAGTTCTTGATACTTGCATCCTCTCCTGACAATGGTTTTCTTTTTGCCGGGATCATCAGTGAGATTAGTTTCATCACAGTTCCAGATATTTGTTGGAGAAACGCCGTCTAATTCGACTGCCAGATTTTCAAAAAAGCTTCTCAATTTGTCCTCATTAACTCCTGCTCGTATACGTTTAATATTTTTTACAAAACTTGGGGAAACAGGATGTCTGACCATAAATTTTTTGATCCAATCCTCTCCAGGGAAATTATTCTTGAAAATTTTGACATCTCTTCCACAACAGTTTAAATAATTTTTGATAATGTTTTTCAGTTCTTTGATGATATGTTGTACGGTTGTACGCAAAAACTTAGCCAAAATCAGCACTATTATAGTTGAAAGCGAGTGAACTATAGAATATTTGAAAAATAAATTCTCAGCAATTTTTCTAACAAGGAATTTGCAAATAGTTTATCAAATGGTGTAACAATATTGGCAAAAGAATTTGAAAATTTTGAATAGACAATCAAATCACATTTTGCTAAATTAAGAATAGCCATTCCCAACTGGATTTGTCCACAATATGGGTGTTTCCGTTTTAAAATAACTTTATAATTTTCAATCTGAAGGTAATCACAATCAACAATTAACGCTGCTGAATTTTTGGTTTGACCTTAAAATAATAAAATTATAAAAAATATAATAAAAATATCTATATATACAGGGTGTTTGGTAAAGAATGGGCCATAGCTTAACCTCAGATTACTGAGGTTAAAATAGGTCGATTTAAGCTAACTTACCTTAGTACAAAAGTTGATAATAACCGAAATACAGGGTGTCAAAGTTAAACTTTTATTTTATTTATTTTTGAATATTTCCTGACAGGCATAGGACAACATCACGAAATTTGGTAAGTGGTGCTGGCATTGTACAATCTAAATTATGTTAAACAAACGTTTCTGGCTACTACCAGAGGCGTACGACGGGGAAACGTGAATGGTTGACCCTTCCCAAATTCTACTCCACTGGCGGAATTGCTATTTTAGTGCAATTTTTTGATTCTTCAATACTTTCTATGTAAAAAACATACTCTTCATCCGCAACGATAAAGCCATTAGTTTTCGAGATATTTGAAGCTAAAAACGAAGGAACATAATACATTAATCAAAATAAGTGTGCCTTTTCATTTTTAACTTCAAATATCTCGAAAACTAATGACTTAATCGTTACGAATAAAGAGTCCATTATTTGCATAGAAAGTATTGGAGAATCTAAAAATTATGCTAAAAGAGCAGTTTCATCAGTGGCGTATTCTTTTTCTTAATAATGTATTCTTTATTTAAAACTTTAAGAACTATGTGTGCCCGGTACTATAAAACTATTTGACATATCCTTATGGTACTTGGCAGAAAGTGTAGGTACTGTACACCATACTTAATTATGTTAAATAATCGTTTGTGGTTAATACCAGAGGCGTACGACAGGGAAAAGTGAATGGTCGACCCTTCCCAAATTCTACGCCACTGATGAAACTGCTATTTTAGCATAATTTTTAGATTCTCCAATACTTTCTATGCAAATAATATACTCTTCATTCGTAACGATTAAGTCATTAGTTTTCGAGATATTTGAAGTTAAAAATGAAAAGGCACACTTATTTTGATTAATGTATTATGCTCCTTCGTTTGTAGCTTCAGATATCTCGAAAACTAATGGCTTTATCGTTACGAATGAAGAGTATGCTTTTTTACATAGAAAGTATTGGAGAATCAGAAAATTGCACTAAAATAGCAATTCCGCCAGAGCGTAGAATTTGGGAAGGGTCAACCATTCACGTTCCCCCGTCGTACGCCTCTGGTAGTAGCCAAAAACGTTTGTTTAACATAATTTAGTAGATTGTACAATACCAGCACCACTTACCAAATTTCGTGTTGTTGTCCCGTGCCTGTCAGGAAATATTCAAAAATAAATAAAATAAAAGTTTAACTTGACACCCTGTATTTAAGTTATTATCAACTTTTATATAGTACATTCGCTCTCGCGAGACGCAAATCTCTAGTGACTTTAGTAATTTTTTTTTTTTTTGAAAGTTAGGTTGCCACACTCGACTGGAAACATAACTGGAAATTACTACACAACCAAACGTACGTGCGTATAATCAACATTATTAATAGTAAACAGACATAAATAACATAAATATTACAACAACTTATAAATATTTATTTACACCATACTATAATGGATTGATAACAAATGAAAAAATTATTTATTGTACAAAATAAAAATATTTTGTAGAAATAAAATTTCTGACTTAACAATTTTGACATATCAGTCAGAAAAAGGTTAAGATACAGCGTACGCGGCATACTTCATTGTTGTTGACGGTTCCTTTCCTAATTTCCTAAAGTGCTGGCAAAGGCATCATAAACTTTGTTTTTTCTTACAAAATAAATATAATAATTTAGTATTTTAGTTTACAAGATTAAGGAAGATACAGGGAATTAGTATAAGATACTAATTTCCTGTGGAAAGAGGATTTAGCCATTCAAATAGTAGTAATTTTGACAACAATTGATGCTGTTATGTTAAGCAGATTTGTCTCCAAAATTTCTGTTCAATAAAATTAGTTGAAAATGTTGAAAGCTTCCATGTAAGTATACTTATCACAAGTTAATTTAAATAATTTATTGTTATTTCTGTTCTAAACCCAATGTTTTCTAAATTAATTGCCACTAAATTTGAGTTTAATTTTGCAAATTATAAGTTAAATGATCAAATTTCATTTTAGATTTTCACGAATTACTATGGACATGAATTATGATGAGTATTAAGTATTATGCAGCTGAAGCGTGACAGCAAATGAAATATTGTAAAATATGCCCAAAATACCAGAAATGCATTTAAAATTATGCATGTACAATGGATCCTAATGATGGTATTTTTTCTTCATTTTGTTGTTCAAGGTTTTTTTGTTTTTGGTGACAGAATTTCTTATATCTGGGTTCATTGCTAAAATATTTAACAGTAAAAGATGTTACTTTTGAAAGAGAGAAGGAAAAGAAGAAATAAAAACTTTGAATTTTAACAAAATGAAACAACTTACGTATTGTATGTATCAACTTGTAATTCATTTTAAAGAGAAGCGAAGAGTATTGAAGCATTTGTGAAGAAAATTCAAAGAGGCAGCGTGTAGATATAACGAATAGCAAAAGTTGAAGCAGAATCAAGGGAACAATACACAAACACCCATTGGCATTGGTTTGAACTGTTGGATAACGTCTTCAAGAGTATGTTTGAAGCTAGTAAATGTAAAACAAATGCTTGTCTAGTTTCTCTCATATTCTTATATTATGATGGCATACGTACATACTCTGAATATTATGTGTCCAATAAAATTGTAACCATATGGGAAACTTTTTTATTTTTAATTTGATGAAAAAAGTTGCTCTTTTTAGAAAGTTCTGTATGTTCTAAAACCTAAAATACAATCATCAAATATTAAATTTTTTCAGTTATATACGAGGTTTGTCAAAAAATATGAAGATAAAATTTATATTTTTTCACAAACGTGAACCACTACAAAAATATAATATCTGACGATTGTGTTCTAGGTTTAAGATCACTCAAAAATTTTTATAAAGAATACCTTTTTTCATGAAATTAAAAATACAAAGGTTGGTGCTATTATAGTATGCTTTCTACCATCATGTTGTTCTGAAGCTATTTCCTTGTGGCATTTTTATGATTAATTATTTATATGGGAAATAAGCCACAATTAAAATGAAAAAAATAATTTTATTAACGTTTCGACGCCCAAATCGGGTGCCGTTGTCAAAATACAAAATATTACTAAAATAAACTAAAGTGTTGTTGCTAAGCAAAAAAAAATTCTTCTAATAATTTATTTAATCTCACTCATTTATATTAGCAATTCAGACATATATTATACATTTTAAAGTAGAAGACTTTAAAATGATATTGCCAATATTTATGAGTTGCGTTCCTGGGACGACTTACTGAAAGATAGTTCATTCGATTACATGAAATTAACCCCAACTCAAGAATATCCGTCATAAAAAATTATAGCATGTGATATGTCTTTAAAAAGACAACCAAATGCAACGACAGTAAAATTCTCGCGTTAGAGACTTCATAGTAAATCACAAGGGAAAACCAGGAAAAACCCTGTGATACTATCTCGACATCGTAAGTATTTGGTCTTACATTAATTTACTCTCAAAAAATAATACCAAATTCTGACTTGTAACATGTTTAAATTATAAATAAAAGAAAATACCAAGATTAGTAAGTCAATAATATCGAGCTAGTACATATTTTATATTTTAGTATTACTTATATATCTAGTATTATTAATAATATTTATAATTTAAACATGTTACAAGTCAGAATTTGGTATTATTTTTTGAGAGTAAATTAATGTAAGACCAAATACTTACGATGTCGAGATAGTATCACAGGGTTTTTCCTGGTTTTCCCTTGTGATTTACTATGAAGTCTCTAACGCGAGAATTTTACTGTCGTTGCATTTGGTTGTCTTTTTAAAGACATATCACATGCTATAATTTTTTATGACGGATATTCTTGAGTTGGGGTTAATTTCATGTAATCGAATGAACTATCTTTCAGTAAGTCGTCCCAGGAACGCAACTCATAAATATTGGCAATATCATTTTAAAGTCTTCTACTTTAAAATGTATAATATATGTTTGAATTGCCAATATAAATGAGTGAGATTAAATAAATTATTAGAAGAATTTTTTTTTGCTTAGCAACAACACTTTAGTTTATTTTAGTAATATTTTGTATTTTGACAACGGCACCCGATTTGGGCGTCGAAACGTTAATAAAATTATTTTTTTCATTTTAATTGTGGCTTATTTCCCATATAAATAATTTTTCTACCATCATGTTTCTGCTATAGCTTGTGGCCGATCGGGATGCAGTTTGTAACCTGTATTAGGTATATTACAGTGCTGGTAAAAAAATCTTTAAAAGTTAATAAAAAGCATAAATCAGAAGAATTGTTATTTGAATTTTACAAATTAATACCTTTTGCCAAGTTTATGGCTTATTCCCAACTAAAATATTAAATTAATATGACAAAATATTGACTTACCAAATTAAAATAATAATTCTTCTGATTTATGCGTTTTCTTCATTTTTTAAAGATTTTCATTATTGTGTGAAAATCCTTTTGAGAACAGACTATTGTGTTGTTTAGCGGCACAGGTATACAGTCCCCACAAAAATAAGCTTTACAAGCTAAATCTTCTGCTTAACAATGTTCTTCCATTCTGCCCTGTCGGATAATTTCCTTTACTTCTGTCTGATGTTCATGGTTTTAAGATCCCCTCTACATCGTCTATCCATCTTTTACGGGGCCTTCCTTTTATTCTATTTCATTGGGGCTTCCATCTCTGTATTACTTTTACAGCTCGATTATCTGGTATCCTTTCTAAGTGACCAAGCCCAGTTTAGTCTTTGTGATTTTACAAATCTAGCAGTATCTGTTCTCTGCATTAGTTCATTCAGCTTGTAGTTCATTTTAATTATCCACGAACCATCGCTGCAATAGGTTGGTCCGAATATCTTCCTTAGTATTTTGCACTCAAACATTCTCAGTTGATTTTCCTCAGTGGTTGAGAGGGTCCACGTTTCACATCCATATGTGACCACTGCTCTAATTACTGTTTTATAGATTCTAAGCTTAGACTCATGATTCAGTAACTTACTTTTCATTGAGTCTTTGTAAGCACTTATTACCTCTAAGACTCCGTACTTGTATTTCTTGACTGTTGTTGTTGTCATTTATTATTGAGCTTAGGTAGGGAAAAGTGAAGGCATATCTGTAGGTGTAGGTATGGTTATCTACCTTCAGATTCTCATGTTGATTCGACTTTGTGCACTCCATATATTTTGTTTTACAAAGTAAATGAAACGCATAAATTAGAAGAATTATTATTTTAATTTTACAAATTAATACTTTGTCATATGAATTTACTATTTTAGTTGGGAATAAGCTACAAAATTGTTTTATTCTGCACACTGCTATAGATATGCACAGGTAGAGCACATCCTCGGGGTAGACTGCATACTATAGTAGCACCAAAAAGTTTCCAATAAAGTTTAATTAAGTCTGCACCATATGGAAAACTTTGTTATTTTCAGTTTTATAAAAAAAGTTAGTCTTTATAAAAGATTCTGAATGATCCAAAACCTAAATAGAATACAACCATCACATATTAATTTTTTTCAGTTATATATGCGGTTTGTCAGAAATATGAATTGTGGATATTGTCACTCTTACATAAAATTCGTTTTGTAGAACTTAAACAAAACATTATATAAAGAATAACTTTTTTTATTAAACTAAAAATAAAAAAGTCTCCCATATGGTGCCAACTTGGTTGGACACACTGTATACATAGTACATACTATAATATATTGTGTGTAAAGTTTTTTTAGTTTCTTGATTTGCAATTTAATAAAGGAAATCTTTTGGTGAATTACCATTTTCAATGAATACTTTTATATTTTAACTATTTTAACTTGAATGGATTTTGGTTTTGAATATTAGTAGTGCACCCAACATTCACTTAATATTGCTACATTTTTTAGGTGTTTAAATACATTAACAACTGCAACTAATATTGTGTTTTATTTTATAAACTATATCGACTACATATTAATTTATTTTTTCTACAACCGTGTTAAAAATGTGCTTTAAAAATTTTATGGCACTGCAGTTCGTATTGACCGTATGGGCAATTTTGATGTAAAGTCAAAAAAATATAAAAATGGAATGTCAGTCAAGTTCTAGTAAAAGCTTTTGTAGATATTGTCCTGTAATTACGTTTGTAGAAAAAATATTGTATGATATGCGTGTTAAAAAGTACATTTTTAAGGCACTCATGTGAATTGCAGAACTCGCTGTCGCTCATTCTGCAAACTTTCACATGCGTGCCTTAAACGTGTACTTTTAACACTTATATCATAAATAACTATTAAATTGTACATATTTATTTATTATAGTTATAGAACATGAAGGGGAAAAATTTGAGTTATGGTGTTTTCAACTTAGTTAGATTTTCTTTCAACATAAAAAGGTTGAAATTCATTCAATCTAATTTTGAGCTAGAGAAGAACATATTTTTATTAATTATAAATAAACATTATTTTAAAACAGCTTTAATATGTATGGCATTATAAAAGTCAGTAATGTTTATTTTATATAATTCGGTTGTTCTCTATCTATAGCATTGTCTACAGTCTAAGGTGTAAAGCGAAGAAAATGCTTGTTCTTCAGAGATGCTGGCTTGCTTTATAAAATTCTCAAAAGTATTCAATGATGTTCTTGCCTTTTTGATGGAAGCCCGTGGAACATATTGCATATTTTTCAAGCCTGTTAAAAACCGTATTCTCCATATACCATGGTCGCAAATGGGTCTCAATATCCTCATTAATATCTTTCTTTTAAAAAGTATTAATTAGAATATTGTCTTTTCTGTCATGCATGATCTATGTTTTTACGCCATATGTTGTTGTTGGTCGTATGATGGTTTTATATATTTTAAACTTGACTTCCCCATGGATGTCTTTAAATCCAAACACCTGCGACAGAGAGAAGGAAGCATTATCCGATTCCGCATTTCCTCCCCCTCGCTCTTTTTCTACTTCAATGTTTGTGTCGTTTGTGGTCAAATTCTGCAAGCTTCGTTGTTTAGTTGCTTGCATTAGGGCTTTAGTTGTATCTATGTTGATGGTCTACTACTTATTGATCTACGTCCTATTTATTTAGCATTTTCTTCAAGCGTCACATAAAGTTCTGTGATGTCTCTTGCGGTTCTTCCCATCAAGTTTACATGATCTACGTACATTACAATCTGCTTAGACTTGTTTAAATTTTTTGGGTTTACCGACATTTTTCTTATAATATAATTCATACATTTATATTAATCAGAGCCGATGCCACCACATCTCCCTGTTTTGGCCCTTTATTTATCTAGAAGGGATATGTCAATTGATTTTGAAGTCGTACTAGCGCGTCTGTTTGAGTCATGGTGGCCTAAACTAACTTTACCAATTTCCTTGGTGGTATACCAAATTCTTGCATAATTAAATATATTTTATCTCTATTTATGTTATCATATGCTTATCGAAAATCTATGAAGATTTGGTAGATAACTAAATATGTCATACTCCCAGGTTTTAGCTAATATTTGTTATGTTAAATGGCTAGTTAATAGTAGACTGTCCTGGTCTGAATCCGGCCTGGTATTCTCCTATGATTTGTTCTGTGAAGTGACTTCCCCGGTTTATGATCCACTTAAACAACTTATAACTCACACAGAGTAAGGATATACCTCTATAGTTTTTGTAGCTAAGTTTGTCCCCCTTCTTGTGGATTGGGCAAATAATTGCTTCTTCCCATTCTCCTGGAATTTCTTCTGTGTCCACAATGTGTCTGTGTCTGTGTTATTAGTTTATGGAATCTATCTATTAGTGTGTGTCCTCCAATTTTGAGAATATCAGCTGGTATATACATTGTCAATCCCTGGGGTTTATTATTCTTCAGTGCTTTAATGGCATCTAGTATCTCCTGTTTTGTTAGTGGGTATGTTAATTCATTATTCTGGTTCTGATCTTTTGTTATATCGATATCAGGTACCGCACGGGCTGTATTTGAACGTACTTGCTCTGTTATGATAGCAGGCCTTTAAAATAGTTTTTGCATCCTCACTGGTGAAGCGTCCATGTAACCACTGTTACCATTGGTAACAGTTAAAAATCTTGCAAATAAATATTTTATGACTACTATGAAATAATTCCATTTATATTTTTTACCAACAGAAATAAAACGTTAATACGTAGTACGTAGTACGTAATACCTACCAAATTCAGTAAATAGCCAATTAGACGCACGAAAATATTGGCGAGATTACATGTGAATACATTTGAATCCGTTGCAGGGTTGCACGTTATTATATTCCGTTACCACTTCTAGTTCTGGTAACGAAAGATGATTCTCGCTATCGGTCGAGACTGAAAATTTTTAAGGAATGACGGCCCCAGAGACTGCGCGGGCACGCTGTGTATATCAGTATTGTCACCATTTTACAATATGGTAACGTTAGTTTAGTAGCCATTCGTGCATTTGAATTTGAACATGAAAGAATGTTGCTGCGTAATCGATCAACTACTTGAAAAGTCATTATCCTTGTATATTTTTTTTATATATCATTTTGAAGAAAAAAAAATGAAATTATTGAAAATAGAAGATTTAAAATATATAAACACTAGTTTTCAAAATATGTTCTGTTCCCTACTTGTTTATTTTTAATGTTAATTTTATTGTAGAATAATCTGTTTAGTTTGTTTATTATTTATTGTTATATCTATTACATGCATATAATACATGTATACATAATTACAAAAACTTATATTTGGGAGGTTCTAAATAATTGTTATCTACTTTTTATGTCATATTATGTATAAGTTTTTAGTTTGTAAAAACTGTCATTATAGACAGCAGTGCGTGAAGGGTTTAAAGTGTGCGTGAAGTAACAATGTATTTTAAATGAGATTTACTTTTTCGCACACTTTCAATGGGTTTTTTGGCACACTTTCATATAATCAAGTATCCTTAACTTTCGCGTTGTCATATTTATGACAATATGAGCAATGACTTACAATAGGGTAGCCGAACGTCCCGAAAAAACGATATTTTCCCGTTTTTTAACGATTTGTCCCGGTGTCCCGAAAAAGTCTATCGGGACGCCTAAATGTCTCGTATTTTTTCTTCAATTTCAATTGTTTCTTCAATTTCGGCATTTGTTTTCATTATTATTTCTCCCTCTCTTATTACATTTTTCATCTTCTCCTGCTGCTTTTCCGTTTCCTAGGTTTTTAATATTTGTTTTTGTACTTCTGCTGTGAAAATTTCGACTTCGTCGTTATCTTCTACGGTTTTATTTCTTCATCGCAGTGTGCTTCCTTCTTCATAGTGAATAGCATTTTTTCGTAATATTCTTTCCATATTTTGCTGATCTGGTTCTCTTCAAATACGGTTTCTCCTTTCTGGTTTTTTAGTCCTCTTGTTTTACTTGATTGCTGGGCTTATTTTTTGTTGCTCTAACTTTTTTGTAAAATTGCTTTATTTACTGTTCAGTTAACAACGTTCAGTTAACTTTCTGACGCATTGTTAATCCATGATATTCTGGCTGAGTTTTTTACTTTGTTTCGCATTTTTGATCGTACGTAAATTACATATTCAAAGGTAAATTGAAAAGGATTTGTAGGTCCCAAATTAGCTAAAAGACCATGTTTCATCCTGCCTATTTGGATATCGCCCCAAACCCTCCTTGGCAGTGGCGTACCCGGAGAGGGGACTTGGGGGGTTAAACCCCCTTTCTCCCAGGGCATATGAAAAATATATAAAAAAAAGTAGGAAAATGTAACTTGTCTTTCACAAACAAAACAAAAAAATACGCCAACCCCCCTCCCCAGAGAAAAATTCTACGCAACTGCTCCTTGGATGTGTCCCGTTTTTCAAATTTATGATCTGGTCACCCTAACTTACAACAAAATTTTTGACAGTTTTGTGGTTTGAAAGTAGTTAGGATTTTTAAATGTCAAAGTTCTAAAAATTGTAAAATAGAAATGAATTCCAGTGACGAAGAGTTACAGTTTTTTTATTTGTTTATCGTAGATAAAATATTGTATGAAACTGTGCGTGAAGTACTTTTTGCGAACTTACGCGATGTATAGCACTCGCTCCGTTGTCGCTCGTGCTCTAAATATCGCGTGCGTTCGCAAAAAACATACTTCACGAACTGTTTCATAAATAACTATTTTTCAATAAGATTTTTTTACATCTAGTTTTGGTAACACTTTAGAAAAAGTCACGCTTCGCCACTGTGCATCCTACTTTTATTGCTGCATCCTCACTGATAATTTGTCCGTTACTATTTCTAGAAAGATTAGTATGTGATTTATATCCCTTTCTTTAGATTCAGATACCAATGTATTTTTTTTCTCTAGGAGGTGAAATAGATATCTTTGGTTTCAGCTTCTTCTGTTGCTGGTGGTGGAAAACCACAGTGTACATGACAGTTGTTTATAGGTAGTGGTAGTTACATTTCGTCAAGCTTTATCAACCATTCTCATGGCTTGCAATACATCTATAGAAATTTTTTGGCTTCCACGTTATCCAACGTGTTCCTGATAACTTCCTTTCCATATAATGACTTAAAATATGTAATGATAGCTTGATCCATAGGCTGTAGTTTTGATATGGTATTTAAATGATATGATGTGGTGTTTAAGCTTTGATTGATAAATATACAGAGTATCCGTATGTGTACTCTGTATATTTATCAATCAACAAGTGTGTGTGTAAAAAACATCCATTAGTTAGTTCCACAAAAAATTAAATTACATTTTTTGGTTACAATTATAGATACCTGCTAGTTTTGAGCAAATTTAGAAATTTAGGTCAACTGCCTAATTATACAAGATTCTAAGGAGTGTCTAGTGGAGTAGGGTAGGTATATATGTACCGAATTTAACAGTTTTTGTTATTAGGTATATTAAAACCTTTAATGTAATATGTCATGAATGGAGCTCATATTTTGAAAACAAATAAGTAATGTTTTTTTTTCACAGTTACCCTTCTATTGTTGTTCACATATTATAAATTCATTTGGTTCATCTTTTTATCAATTTGTTTTACCTAATCAAATGCAAAATTTAGTGATTTAATTTTTTTTTTAATAAGAAGCGTATTACATTCCAGTATCAACCATTTTTAAATTTAACAACTAACGGTTAACATTATCACATGGGAGTATCCATATTGTATTTTTATGTTTTTGATGATTTTTTTGTACCGGATATTCACTGTGAGAATGATGACTGATGTGCTGGATGCTTAGTGAGACCAATACCAATTCAGCTGAATTTGGGTCAAGGCTAGAAAAATACCTGAAATTCGGGACTTTTCAATGAAAATCGGGTCATTTTTTTTAATATAGCACTTTAATATCATCATTAACATTTAACATTTTTTGTCGACAATGATAGTTTTCATGGGATTAAGCCACAATTGGTTGCAATGATAATTACATTTTTGTTAGTTTTTGACATTTCGACTTCCAATCTGGAAATCGTTCACAAAAAAGGAAAAATTAGAAAATCAACCGATGTTGGATTTACATGTATTTTCCTCGGGCAGCTGATTCATGTGTACACATGAATTGGTATTGTTTTTGAATCGTGTTTTCGCAAGACGATAATTAAAATACAGAAACAAAAAAAAAGCCACAGGTATAAAATGAATACGTTTTGGTTGTGGCAAAGAATACAGCACCCAACTGTGTTGGGTGCTAATGTTGGTATTAATGTCCTACACTCTAGATATTGTCGACTTTTTTTCGTCTCACCAATTCAATTTAATGTGAATTCTTGCAAGAATTCACACCGGGACACGACTTCATAATTCGGACCATGTCCCGGATTCTTCGGACTAGTTGGTCACACTATGGATGCTATGTCTCTTTATCTGACCATGTTTAATTCTAGACCAGTCTTACCCTTACATGAACATTTTTTACAGAAATTAATGAAACATAATGAGAGGCTGGTTTATCTAGATTCTAGATCTTATCTTTAAAAATATTTGTCCGCAAAATACCTAAGGATATTGCTTTTAAATATCATGAGCAATGACTTCTCCATAGCATTTGACAGAGAATATTCCATCTTGCTTGGAAAGATAGATCTTTTTGACTTTTAAAATCAGATGTGACCTTGTTTGCTAGTTTCTTATTAAGTAAAAATCAACAGACAGGCTGTCATATTATATTAATATATCAGGTGTACCACACAATGGCTATTCTTTACCATTACTATTTAAATATTTTTATTAAAGATATCTTATGTAAAATTTATGACTTTGTTTTCTTAGCAGATGACTAAAAATTCTTCAGTGCCATTGTTTCTCAAGGTGATCAGATTCTACTACATAATGGTTAAAGAATCTTATTGAGTGTAAATAATAACTTGTTTCTGAATGTAGCTAAATGTAATCACATAAGCTTTTATAAATGAAATAAAAATGTGAATTTAGATCGATAGTAATGCACTTAAATATTTTGATGTAATTAATCTAGGGATTTATTTGATGAATAAGTACCTTTTAATACAAATATGTACAGAAACGATTGTACTTCAGGTATCCAAGATTATCGGTGTTGTTTTGTACAAATGTCGAGAGCTTGTTTGAAAGCATGTTAAAGAGTAAATATTTTACTTGTATCTTTGTTAGAATATGGATTCATGATGTGATACCTTTAATATATTTAGGGTTGTTTGATTTTGTCCGTAAAAATTTCACATCAGGATTACAGATAACCATTCATACGATAATGATTAAGAATTAATGCATATAAAATTTTGAAGCAAGTGTAAATCTATGCAGGTTTGGTATTATTGTAGATAAACTTTTAGGTGGTCAAACGTCGTCCTAAACTACTTAAGAGATTTTAGTAAAATGTTCCGTTTATTTACCTGAGTTGAATCCAAAATATTAGTTATTATGGATTTGCATATCTACACACATTTAAAGAATATTAAACAGTTAGAAAAAAGTTCGGAACCAATATAATTAAAAGGATTAACATGTTTGTTTGCATTATTGTATGTTGATAGTTGTAAAGTTAAATATGTATCACTGTTTCATCGCAACTAATTCCTAACATTTTCTATTTCTTCATCAGATGAACTTTCCTCATCTACGTTTATTACTAAAGGTTGTACTTTAATTGATAAGACAACCTTTTCCTTTTTATAACTTTCCATAATTACATTATGGGTATGGCGAACATAATTTTTCCACTGGTCCTTGTTACATTATTTAAAGCTGTTTCCCAAACTTCTAAAACATTTTTATTTGCCAATATGTGCTGATCATAAAACCGTTTCGTTTGACTCAATACCATTTCAATGGCATTAAAGTGACAGTGGTAGGGAGGCAAACGAAGTACTTCATGACCAGCTTTGTTAATTAGCTGATCAACAGCATAATGTTTTGGAGGTCTGGGAAGAGCTTTAGTAATGTCTAATAAAATTGTTTTAGAGCTATTCGGTGGAAATACGATGCCTTTACTTCTCAGCCATTCTACCAGTTCATCTTTTTTCCACGATTGCGTTGGCCATTTATTTATTTGCCGACTATGGTAACTGGCATTATCAAGGACGATCATTGATGGCTCTTGCAATCGTGGTAAAAGATCCTTCTTCAACCAACTCTCAAAAATATCACCATCCATTTCTCCATGATAGTCTCCTGTTTTGGAGCCCGATTTAAAAATTAAGCTTGATCCGTCTATAAATCCATTCTCTGAGCCTGCATGTAAAATTATGTACCTACAACACAAATATAGTTCGATCTAATAAAAACAATTTATTTAAATACAATGGAAATACGTTATCTGCAAAAAAAGGTTATAAGTTAATTATAAAGACCTGAAACGAAAAAAAAATCAACTTAAGTCAGTTAAGGCAATTAAAAAATTTTATAAGTATATTTATCAAGTTACCTCATTCCATCACCAGTTCTTTTTCTTATTCCTTCATTTGTCCCATCCTGCCAAGACCTAACTGATCCAGAAGAAAATATCCATGTTTCGTCCAAAAAAATTAAGGGCATTTTGTTTGCACCTTTTTGGTCATTTTCATGGTACATTCTTAAAAAATTATGTCTCATTTCAACTACATGAGAAGCTTCCATAAAATGTTTTTGTGGATTGTCTCGTTTGTAGCTGAATCCTATTTCTTTCAAGATATGGAAAAGGCTAGTTTTTCCTCCCTCATAAATAAATTTTTCTCTTAAAACTGTCAGAAGACTCGATATTGTAAGAGGCAGCTCTAAAATAATAATAATTAATTTTTAGGAAGGTTTACAGTAGGTACAGGGTTATTCAATATATTTTGACCCCCTTGCATGTAAACTCGGAATGGGACGTTTCGATGCCGCCGGTTCATCGCCGGCCGTTTCGATGCCGCCGGTTCATCGCCAGTCCATTTCATCGCCGTCATATCTCGCATTTCCTAGAATTCCTAATTAATACTAAAAATAACTAATAATTGTAACTGTCGAAAATTCGGAAATATATCAGATAGCGATTAATTGACTGGCGATGAATCGGCCGGCATCGGCATCGAACTGGCGGCATCGAAACGGCGGCGATGAAACGTCCTAGACCCTGTAAACTGCTTTATCTACAGGATTAGAAAAAAATGTAAAATACAAAAGTGAAAAAGTGTGAAATACAAAAAATTTTAAATTATGATTTTTTGACACTTATCATACTAGTTACGTCATCCATCTGGGCGTGATGACGTAATCGACTATTTTTTTAAATGAAAATAGGGGTCGTGTGCTGGCTCATTTGAAAGGTTATTAAATTCTCTATTCAGTAATATAAACAATAAGATGATTATTATACAGGATTTCCAAAAAAGTTGACACAAAAAGAAGAATGTATGTAATTTATTTAATTCAAAACATCTTCTACTGCTGTTAGAAAACAGTTTATTGCACAAATAAACATTGCTTTTCGCTTAAATTCGATGTTCAAATTACCAAGAGGTAGATGGGTGGCAGCTTGAACATTGAATATAAGTGAAAAGTAATGTTTATTTGTTAAATAAACATTTATTTATGTTTTCTGACAGCAGTAGAATTTATTTGGAATTAAATCGAGGGCCGGCGTGGCTCAGGCGGTAGTGTGCTTGACTCGAGTGCTGGAAGGCCGGAGTTCAAATCCTAGCGCCGGCAAGAACAACTAGACATTTATAAAAAAATATCTATTGGCCCCAGGTCAACTCAGCCTGAATAAAAATGAGTACCTTGGGTAAAACCAGGGGTAATAATAGGCGGTTGAAGCGCAGCACTGGCCTATTACCTTCCTTGTATACCGTAGTCCCTAGAAATAGCAGACTACCCTGCTATAATCCCAAAGCAACGAAAGCGGTATAAAACGGGAGACTATTACTATTAAATAAATTACACACATTCTTCTTTTTGTGTCAATTAATTTAATTTAAAAAAAATTTTGGACACCCTGTATAAATAATTATCTTAGTGTTTTTATTACTGAATATAGAATTGAAGAACCTTTCAAATGAGCTAGCACACGACCCTTATTTTTATTAAAAAAAAATAGTCGAATACGTCATTACGCCCAGATGGATGACGTCACTAGTATGATATATATGTCAAAAATCATAATTTAAAAATCTTCTGTATTTATACTTATATGAATAACTTCTGTATTTTACGTCTTTTCTAATTCTGTAAACAAAGCAGTTTGTAGGGGGGTCAAAATATAGTGAATAACCCTGTACATATTACAGAGTTGCAAATTTTCTCGGAAAGGGTGTTAATATAAATATATGGTGCTGCTCGATTTTCAATCATGGAAGTCGTTTAGAATCGTTAATTTGAATTGTATACGTTAATATTGAATAATATTAAATGTTATTCCTTACTTATAGTAGGGGAGGAAAGTATGCTAAATTTGCAGTCACTCGAGCGCTTTGGGGACCTATTGAGTTGTGATTATTAGGTCCTAAAACCAAAAAAAGTTAAGTAAAATTTTCCATTTTTGTGGGGACTTTCCATTTTTTTAATTTAATTTTCTATTTCCAACAATCATTTTTTTCGATTATAGCGCCATCTATCCATAATTCAAAAAAATGTTTCGAATAAAAGTTGCTTATTTTAACGTAAAGAATCCAAATCTGCAATAAAAATTTGGAGCTCCTATTTAAGATTTTAAAGGAACCCCCCACACCACCTCCGCGGAGGACCGTGTTTGGTACCATTCGATAGATTTTTCAAAAATATTGAATACGTGTATTTTGCACTTTTTCGACCTGATGTTTATTTTGCAAAATATTGCGGAATTTGTATTTAAAATTTTAAATTTACCCTCCACCCCACTACGTGGGGGTCACGTTTGGTATCATTCGATAGATTTTAGAAATATATTGAACACGTATTTTTTTAGTTTTTCGATATGACGTTTATTTCGCGAAATATTCGCTTTTTTTGTTAAAGTTTTTGACTCTCCCATTTCCTTACGTCAGATTTTTGAAATATACACTCTTTTGCATGTCCTTAACTTAGCTTATCTTAGGCCCGGTCTTTTCACCTCCGAATAAAAGTTATCCGGAGGTTTATTTGACAGATTTACATGTAATCTGCTGAATAAACTTCCCAATAAATAGTTATTCGGAGGTGAAAAGACCGGGCCTTAATCTGATAATTTCGAGTATTTTTAAGGATAGATTTTTTTTCGGGCCCTACTTAACGAACGCCCCTGTGTTAAGAGCCAATATATGGTAGAGGTACATTTGCAGGATACCAGGTTTCTCCCCATATGATAATCTGACGCACTCGAGTAACTGCAAAAATTCTCGCTTGGGCTCCCCTACCATCAAGAAAATATTGGAGCTGAACTTATTTCTGTTAACTAACAATAATTCTGTGTCTGAGGTGAGTAAGCACATAAGTTAAAAATTCGGAAATTTTTTTTATCAAAATATGTAGGGGATTTGTAATAATACCATCGGCACCAAGTACTTAAGTATTCCATGCATTTTTACGTCTGTTATTGCGAAGTGTGCATAATAACTATATTGAGAAAATACCGATTTGAGTTGTGAATAAACACTTAAAAACTAGGTGAATAAAACTAGGCAAAATGACTTATGTGCTTTCTCACAACGGTCAAAGAATTGTAAGTTGCCTACATTTGGCGCAACTCTAATAAACTAAATTTTTAGCCTTACTTTTATTTTTATACATAATATAAACTTACTTTGTTCATACATGCGATAAATTTCTGAGCGAATTCTATTTTTGACGCTATCATCTAAGTCCCTCGTTAATTTTCGTTTGCGATTTATTGTGTGCTTGAATGAGTGAGTTCCAGTATGAGGTCCATCTTTAAATCTGCGCACACTACTTATCGAGATTTGCAGACATTTGGATGTTAACTGAAATGTTTTTAGTGGAATATTTGAAACATTTACATAATTCTATAAATAAATTTTAATATGATCAACTTACCTCAACAGGGTTTTCATTCGGTAAATGATTTAAAGAAAAAAAGTGGTAGGCATTTCGAGTTAATATTTGTGCAGTTTCATTACCCTGTAATTTAACAGCATCCGTGCTCGTCTAAAAATATTAACTATTAAAGAACATTATTATATTTATTAAAGAAAAACTTACCAAGGCATTAGGTGGCGGAACTAATGAAACAATTTGACTATCCATAATAATAAAATTAAAACGAAAAACTAATAAAACTAACTAATTAACTAAATAGAACTAACAAATAACGAAACAACAATAACACCTACTAATAATATCTAATAATATAAACACTATCTAATAATATAATCAACGCGAATAATAAAATAATTTAGACACTATGTTAAACAGTTATTATGACAACTGAAATTATTTATTTTGAATAAAGGTACGGATAATTTTATGAGATTAGTATACACTCCCACTATTCCTAATAATTCTTCTTTTTTTAATGAAAGATTAAGTTAATTTCAGCAGCTAATAGCGTGAGGTAGGAATTTTTGTGTTGTATGTTTCCTATTCCGAATGTGTCAAAAAAAATCTGGCGAGAGCGAATGTAGTATACTAAGGTAAGTTAGCTTAAATCGACCTATTTTAACCTCAGGAATCTAAGGTTAAGCTATGGCCCATTCTTTACCAAACACCCTGTATACATATATAGATATTTTTATATAAATATATAAATACTCTAAATATATAAATATAGGTACAGTAAAAATATTATCAATAAGAGGACATTTTATTTCAAGTAGTTATGAGTCCTTCCTTATTATCCTTCATTATTATTCCGTCTGGAGAGTATCCCAACCACTGATGTTTCTTGGCAATAATGAAACCCGTTTTTTCCACTGCGTATCCAGTACTCTTTATGTATCTTGCCTCCTCCTCAGTTGAGATCCCATATTGCATAGCTCTAAAATAAAATGTGTAATACTTTAAAATGCAAGCAAGTAATATATTAAATATATTATATAACACACTTGTTTGAAAATCCTTTTGGCCAAAAATATTTCTGGATCTTATCGTTCCAATTTTCTTTAGAATATGTATATACAGAATAGCACCGAGAACCACTTATTCTAAACAGTCTTTCTTTATTCCACAATTTTCTGTTACCCATAGATTCAATCGCCACACTTTTTATATCTACATTACTCATTTTGTTATATATTATTTGGCAACATTTTTGTCAATACTCCAGTCGGGAAGACACTTCAAAGTGACACTTTCATTGGAGTGCGTAAGAATTATATCCATGAAGTCTTCCAATCTGTGAATAATAAATAAAAATTAACTGAAATAACAATACACATCAATTCTGTATCTCGGAGGTAAACTACGCTGTCATTTTGAGCAACTGCGTTTAGCATGTGTTTGCAACAAAGTTTAAAGAACTTAAAATATTAATAAAAATCTTATATATCCAATAATTGGTTGAAAGACAATATGACCATGTTTTAATGATAATATATAACCAATTTATATAATCCAACTAATAACAACAGTGAATAAAAGGAACTTATTCAAACAACATGTCGACATAGTGTAGTTTACCTCCGAGGTCCAGAATTCTTCTAAATATTTTGTTAATATATTATACTGGTTACCATCACCAACCCATGCTTTAAGTCCAAATTGTTGAGACTCTTCACGACAAGCAAAAGCAGTTAAATCAGTACTTACACTTAAAAAATAAACCAAACATTAATACAAATACCAATATTATCATTTCCCAACCTCTCTTTACTTGGTCCAGGTTTTGATTGTAGATCAAATTCATCGATTTGCATTTGTTCTTCAGTTTTTTTAATGCCATTAACAACCAAAAAATTGAACAACTGTTAAAACAATTCATATGAACATATTTAATCAAGACTAATAAACAATATAATATTAGGTCTGGATCCCGCATACAAAAAAACATTGATTAATAGTAAGCTAAAAATTTGTTAATAGCTTAAGGGTGTCCAGTAGGACAAACTTTGATGCATGGGAACACTGGAACGGGGGAGTTTTAATTGTGGAACAGGTTAAAAATTTGGAACGTCATACTACGAAAATGTCCCATGTATTTTTTTGGAAAGAACTTCCAATTGATTTGTTACCCTTTCATTAAACTCTCGTGCAAAAATCAGAGACGGCTATTTATCACCAACTAGGCATTTTAATAAGTTTGACACGTAGAACATGTCAAATAACAGGAATGTGCTGGTGATAAATAGCAGTCTGATTTTTGCATGAGAGTTTAATTAAAGGGCAACAAATCAATTGGAAGTTCTGTCCGACAAAATACATGGGACATTTTCGTAGTCTGACGTTCCAAATTTTTAACCTGTTCCACAATTAAAACTTCCCCTGTTCCAGTGTTCCCATACATCAAGGTTTGTCCTACTAGACACCGTTAACATATTAACAAATTTTTAGCTTGCTATTAATCAACTTTTTTTTGGTACGCAGGATCCAGACCTATATGCAATTATAAAGCAACATTTGGTATTTCTATCGTGCTATGTATTATGATAAGAGTATAAGTCAAAAATGAGTTTTCACTACGACTCTTCAAATGTTTTATTACCACTGCTGAAATAACTATTACAACTAAGTATCAAAATGGTGATGAAATATGATGCATAACTGTAGTAATTAACTATTTTACTTTCTACTTCGATAATACCTTATTAACAATAAAATTCAATGGTCTTTTTTATGACTTATATTCTTAGTATATAGCACGTTAGATTTTTTCTTACCAATTTGAAAATATGCAAAGATACTCACCCTTCTGAATCACGGATATGTGTGTATGAATGATCAATATCATGGGCCAAGTTGACAACCTCTCTACTATTTGTTAAGTTGCAAAATATATTTCTGTTAATTAAAGAATTAATTATGTGGTCAGTATATGCCTTTGATTGGGAAACATTTGTCTTTTCTATATTGTTTATTTGGAATATTACTTCAGGAGACCTATTCCATGTCTTACTTTCCGATGTACACGACACCAATTCTTGTACTTTTCCTAAAAGATATGACAGATGTCCTAAAAGATATAAAAATGAACACTAAAACGTTAGTTTAACACTAATACAGCCATTAAAACCATATTTAAAAAAGACAGTGTGAAAGTTTACCTGTTTAGACTGTTTACCTAGTTATAGAAAAATGTTCCAAAGAGAAACAAGGCTCCGATGTGTTTGCAAGCCGCAGAATATCCAGTGCCAGCAGGGCAGCTGCAAGATGACTGGCAAATTTCCGATTTATTTTTTCTAATAACCATCTCCAAGTTATAATCTGCTGTTTTTTTGCTCCGCACAGCACTTGCTCAAAATGAACAACAAATCTTTGTCCTCAGCAATTTGGGTATACTTAATAAATAATTTTATTGCCAATATTCGACCCTTTTCTATGCCCTTTTTAGCCATTTGCTGTTGAAAAAAGACGTCTATGCTGGCTTTATCAATTATTTTTAGCCCTAAAAAAATGCTATAGAGCAGAAACAAAATGTATAGGCAGTCTCGTTCGAACGTTCGGACAGTAAAGTCGTTATCGTAGATAACCATTAGTTTATAATAATTGCGTTTTAATTTCACAAGTTTTTGTTAGTGAAGTGCAAAACAACACATCTATTAATCATTGGGTGATGATAGATTTTGTTATCATTGGATGATAACAAATTTAGTGAGTACCTATTTAATTTACCTACTTCATAATATTTAACATGTCACAGAACGTCAATAACCCTACTAAATCGTATTCAGCGGCGTTAGCCCAGAACTCGAATCTACTACCAAACAGAGATCAAGCCGTAGTATTTACATCAATAGATGGTTTTAAAATACAAGACTATCTCCTACAGATTGGACCAATAGTGAACCCACATAATATAATATATTGTTCACGCATCTCTAACAATCGAGTATGCATATACTTGAGGGATAAAAACATTGTCGACGATTTTCCAAAAAATAATGAAAGTATCACAATTAATAACACTCGTATAGTTGCTCGAAGGTTAATTACCCCATCAGATAGGTTGCTAATATCTAATGCAAGCCCCACAATTTCTAATGAAGAAATCACAGGATGTTTACAAAATCTAGGCTTAACATTATTATCGCCAATGATACAACTGAGAATTGGAGCTACTGACCCAGCTTACAGCCATATACTTAGTTTTAGAAGACAAATTTACATCTCGCCTCCAGAAAATGCATCTTTACCGGAATACATTGATATAGAACAAGATGGAATAGTAAATAGGTTATGTTTAACACTAGACAGCCACAGCTGTTTCAAATGCAAGCAGGCAGGACACAATGCTTTACAATGCACTGCCTCATTTCCACCACCTATGAGTATAATACCTACAGGAAGCAATAATCAATCAGACAACATAACTCAGGCCCAGAATTCAGCACTTTCTATTTCTGACACCACTACCGCTTCTTCTTCCAATAATACACAACCCATCAAAGACCACAGTTCACTAATAAAACAAACCGTACCCCTAGATATGTCTAAGCTATCTACGACACAAAATCCAGAACTATCAAACTCACCCCTCTCCCAAACTTTAAATACCCCTATGAATCTTGAGACAAACAAAAATATTTTGGTGGACAATACAAAGTCCGATCATCCCTCAACACAAAATAACTCACAAAAACGTACCGCTTCTGCTGTTTCTTCTCCTACTTCTGAGGATGTCCAATTCGCAACTCCAACTATAACACAAAATAAGAAAAAGAGTAGAACAGAAAAAAACCTGAACAAAACATAAAGTTTTCAGACAATACTAAAACATATATAGATAATCACTCGCCTCCTTTTTGCCTCAGCAGTCAGCAAGTTGAAAGTCTACTAGAAAATTGCTACGGCTACTCTGATGTAGTAACGGTAGCGAAGGATTATAACTCTGACATCGTAGCTATTATCACTATGTTGGATGAAATTCACCCACATTTAAAAGACAGAACAACAAAATATCGCTGCACTAAATTGAGAAAAAAATTAGCTGTACAAATTAATTTACCACTTAATTTAACGAATTTGGATTCTGACAGTGATTCCTCCACTTTTTAATTTTTGTGTTCATTAATAAAATATAATCATTATGTATAACAAAATTTTACAGTGGAATTTAAATAGCTTTAAAACTCGTTTACCTATGTTACAGTTGTTAATCAATCAATACACACCACAAATTATTTGTCTTCAAGAAACTAATTTTAAAGATTCCACCTTCATGAATCTAAAATCTTTTAATTCATATTTAAAAATAGGGATAATGCTGGTCACGCTTCAGGTGGCGTTGCCATTTATGTAAAAGAACAAATAATATCCAAAGAAATTCCTCTAAGCACAAATCTGGAAGCTGTAGCTGTACAAATTGGTACAACACATAAAGTTAACATATGTAATATATATATATATATACCTCCAAATTATAACCTAGAAGAACAACATCTTGTAAACCTAATAAATCAGGTACCTAATCCAAAATTTATACTGGGAGATCTAAATGGGCATAACACTAACTGGGATTCCTTTAAAACTACATCTACCAGAAAAAAGATTGAAAATATAGTGAACACGTTAAATCTTGCAATACTAAACGATGGTAGTAGCACCCACTTACGCTTATCGACAGGGACATTTTCTTCTATAGATATCTCACTTTGTACGCCCACTCTTCAAATAAATCACAATTGGTACGTAGAAACAGACTTATATGGGAGTGATCACTACCCGATTTTAATAGAGAAACACTTATTAAATCTACGCCAGTAGATCCTGATCCGAGATGGAGGTTAGACAAAGCTGACTGGGGCCTTTTTCAAGAAATTATCCGTAGTGAATCTTCAATGATTTGTTTAGATAATACAATAGACGAAATAATTCTACAATTCAATAAAATCATAACCGAAGCAGCTATAAAAGCAATAGGAAAAACAAAGTTCATTGAAAGAGATAAAGTTACTCCCTGGTGGAATGAAGAATGTAAAGAAGCTATTAAACTAAGTAAAAAAGCTCTTCAAAAGTACAAAAGACACAAAAATCTAGAAAATTTAATCGAACTTAAAAGGAGTAGGGCTAGAGCCAAACTGGTTACCACAAGATCTAAAAGACAATCCTGGATAAAATATGTAGAAACGATAAATAATTACACACCTGTATCAAAAGTTTGGAGGAAAATAAAGAAGATAACAGGCTCGAGTTCATATCAAGGAATAGATTCATTAGAATTAGACAATAAATCATCTACAACAGACCATGCAGAAATCGTAGAAAAAATAGCCGAAACATTCCAGTTAACATCCTCAAATTCTATTTATGATAAAGATTTCCTAACATATAAAGAACAAAAAGAAAGTATTCCTATCAACATAGTAAACAATAATGAACCTATAAATGTACTTATCACAATCAGAGAAATAAGAGAGATGTTAGATTCTTCAAAGGACACATCTCCAGGTCCGGATGACATTCCAGCTTCTTTTCTGAAACACCTACCTGAACAAGCTTTAGACATTTTATTAAAAATATACAATCGTATATGGACTAAACATGAATTTCCCAGATTATGGAAATCCTCTATAACTATTCCCATCTTAAAACCTAATAAACCACGAAACAAAGCAGATTCTTATCGTCCTGTCTCTCTAACTTGTGTCATGTGTCATTGTGGTGTCTGGAAGAAAACAACCATCTGATTCATGAACAATCTGGATTTCGTCCTTTAAAATCGGCCACCGACAACTTAGTAGATCTAGAAACGCATATTAATAACGCCTTCTGTAACAACCAGAAATGTATTGCAATTTATTTTGATTTGCATAAAGCATTTGATATGGCCTGGAATCACAAAATAATATCAACACTGAAACCATGGGGTTATCAAGGAAATATACTCGCTTTTGTTAAAAATTTTCTCCTAAATAGAAATTTCAAGCTAAAAGTAAACGGTCTTCTATCTAATGTGAAATATCAAGAAAATGGCACACCTCAGGGATCAGTGATCAGTCCGACGCTTTTTCTTATAGCTATTAATGATATAATCAAATCAATGAATAAACCCATTCAAGCTAGATTATATGCTGATGATCTCATAATATTCTTAAAGGGAAACAATATACAGAGTATGGCCAAATTAGTACAAGATCAACTCGATAAATTTATATCTTGGTCAAAAAAGAGGAGTGGTTTTCAATTTGCTTCATCCAAAACTCGCTGTATCCTATTTTCAAAGAGACCAAAGCAGATAAAGGAGATACCTACTTTAAAATTTGGAGGTCAGAGACTCGAATATGTAGAAACAATTAAATATCTAGGTCTAATATTTGATCAAGCTTTAACCTGGAAAGAACATATTAAATATATTTCAGCAGCATGTCAAAAAAGACTAAACCTCTTGAAATGACTTTCTGGTACAAACTGGGGAGCGGACGGTAGGACTCTACCACATTATATAAAAATCTGATCCGTTCCAAGATTGATTATGGATGCCAAGCTTACTCATCTGCTTCAAAAACAACTCTAAAAGTTTTAGATATCGTACAAAACAACGCTCTTAGAATAATATGTGGTGCATTTAGAACAACTCCTATTATAAGTCTTCAGGCCGAACTCGGTGAACTACCTTTAGATTTAAGAAGACAGGAGTTAATACTCTCATATGCAGTGAAGCGGTACTCTTCACAATGTCACCAAACTATTTGCCTTCAAGTACTCAGCATACAAAAACTCACATTCCCTTTCAAGAAAAATGCAAACGAATCATAAATGAACTACACCTTAAAGTTCCCAAAATCTATCCTAGCAAAATACCAACTCCCCCCCCCCCCCTTGGCTCATATCTTCTCCTCATTTAATAACGGATCTAGTGTCAGAAAATAAGAAAGAAACCAATCGTCACATAATTATTTCTAAATATCAAACCTTAATTTCTCAATTTTCCTCATTCGAACAGTTATTCACTGATGGATCAAAGACTAAATATTGTGTTGCATCTGCCTTTGTAACACAGAATGAAATTAAGAAATATAAACTAGAGGGGACAAAGACTATTTTAACAGGAGAACTCTTTGCGATATATAAAGTCCTATGTCATGTTAGGAAAAGTTCTCAAATTAACTTTCTCATAATTACGGACCCTTTAAATTCTTTAGAAATCATCACTAAAATCTATTCTCCCCACCGTGTGGCCAAACTCATAAGACAAGAATTGCACAAACTAAATCACAAAAATGTTGCTTTCCTGTGGGTTCCGTCTCATATTGGAATCGCTGGAAATGAACTGGCAGATAAACATGCTCGAGAAGCCTTAGAGCAGTGGTTCCCAACCTTTTTCCCTCGAGGACCACAAGATCTATAAGAAAACGTCTGCGGACCACATGATTTTATAACTAGGTAAATTAAATTGAGAACTAGAGAAATGTATTTTAAATCCTTTAATATACATTGTATTAAGAGTAAGTAATTAGAAAAAAAACATAGTTATAGTCTTAATATAGTTATAGAAACATTATAAATCTATTGTAAAACGCTTACAAAATATGACACTAAGTCTCTCAGTGACTTCCTTGGTTTTGCATTTTACTGGCAAGATCTTCGATATTTGGCTTCAAAGAGGTCAAACTCAACTTGAATGGATTTTAAATTTTAAATTTAAATTTAAATTTCAAATTTCAACAAACTGTTACGATGCTTATTCTTAATAACATTTAGTGTTGAAAATGCTGTTTCACAAAGATATGTAGAATTGAAAGGAAGTAGAATTTTCAAGGCTTTTTGGCTGAGGGTTTGGTACTCATCAAGTAACTTGATCCAAAAGCTTGCAATATTGTCACATTGTATTTTGACAACTTCAAGCTGAGGATCAGAAGATATCTCAATAAGTTCTTCCTGTTCATTAAGTGTAAGATCAATATCCTTGAGTGGTAAAAAAGGATTTGCCACCCACAAGTTTTTAGAACTGACGTCAGAACTGGCAGGGAAATAGTTGTCAAAATACCCTTGAAGCGATGCTATGTAAGCCTTTGCCAAAGATGACAGCTGTTCTTTATTTATATTCATACCTTCCGTTTCTATTATAAATTCAGAAAACAGATTGAACATAGCAAAAGATCCTTTCTCTACTTCAGTTTGCCATAACTTTAACTTTTGTTTGAATGCAGCAATTTTTTTCCACAGATCGAATACTATGTGTGAGGGCCCTTGAAGACCAAGATTCAGCACATTTATAATTTCAAATATATCAGTCAAAAAAGCAAGTTTAGCCACCCATTGTCCATCCCGAAACACAGCCGCTAGTTCTGGATTGTTTTTGTCAAGGAACATACAAACCTCCTCTCTAAGTTCATAAAATCTGGCCAATACACGCCCTCGGGATAACCATCGTACTTCAGTGTGGAGGAGAAGTTTGAAATGAAGCGAGCCCATATCATCACAAAGCGTAGCAAACAATCTTGAATTAAGAGCTTTGCTCCGGATTAAATTCACAGCCTTTACAACTGTAAGGAGGACTTCATTGAGTTCAGGACTCAACTGTTTGGTTGCTAGCATTTCTCTGTGAATAATGCAGTGTGTTATTTGTACTTCGGTTCCCGCTTCTTTCAGTACAAAACTTTTAAGGCCTTGTTTGGAGCCTGTCATAGCAGCCGCGCCGTCAGTACACAATCCAACACAGTCTTTCCAAGATAGTTTATGCAACTTTAAATACCCATCAACAGCATTAAAAATGTCCCGACCTTTTGTATGACCTGGCAGTTCAATAGATGTCATGTATTCTTCATTTAATTTCTTTTCTTCATGATCAATGTATTTTACATACACCAGTAAAATTGCTTTATTTGTAACATCGGTAGACTCATCTAATTGCAAAGAAAACCACTTAGATTGGTGAAGCTTTATTATGAGTTGGTTTTCAACATCTGCTGCCATCGATTCAACTCTTCTAGTAACTGTATTATTTGATAGAGCTATATTTTTCATTTTTTTAGCTGACTCTTCACCAAGTACTTCTTTAGTGGCTTCAAAAATACAGGGTAAAATTAAATCTTCTCCTATTGTAAATGGTTTTTTTTTCTTTTGCTATTTTCAATTAAATTAAAAAAGATGCTTTTAAAGCAGCCTTATCCTGAGAAGAATACTGTTTCATTACTTGTTTTGAATTTTTAAGCTGAGTTTCCTTGCGCTTGAAAAAATCCAATGGTTTTTGAACAAGTTCTTTGTGTTTTGTCTCAAAATGACGCATGAGTTTGGCCGGTTTCATAGCTCCGTTGCATAAAACCTCTGAACATACAACACACTGAGGCAAATGAACATCTCCATCTTCTTTAAAAGTAAATCCATATTTTAAGTATTCTGGGCTGTACTTACGTTTGGCTAATTTTCTACTTTTAGGTTCACTTGAAACAAACCTGTCACTAACACTCGTACTAGCACTAGGTCCGGGTTCACTTTCATCATGTGCTCTTTTTAAAAACTTAAACAAATTCACTTGCTTACTCATTGCAGTCTCTCACTCTGTACATACGGTACGTGACACTAGACACTACGACAGACAAATGGCCATGGAACTCAGGAGAAGGTAGACAATGCTGGGCGGGGGTGCGGCTACACAGCGGCGGAGGGGAATGACCGAGCTTGAGAGTGCTGGAAGCATGTGTCCGCCCGCCCCGCAGTGACTATTAATAGCCTACCCTCTCCGCGCTCGCGCTGTGCCACTGTCACTCCACGCCTAACATCAGAATTAAAAACAGCATTACTCATGTGGCATACTTTCATAACAAACGTATCGCCGAGGATGAATGTCTCATTATAAAGCCAGTAAAAACATTGTTATACTCGTATTGATGAAGAAAACCGTGAATTATAAGACGTACTCTGAAACAGCCCGCGGACCACACGTAAACTCGGCGCGGACCACAAGTGGTCCGCGGACCACGGGTTGGGAACCACTGCCTTAGAGGACGCAACTATAGAGATCTATCCAACAACTCCAGCGTCAGATCTCAAATCATATTTCCACAGCAAAATAGTTGATATATGGAATAGCAGAGGGCATGAAAACCAGAAGCAGTTATTTGAGATAAAACCAACATTTCAACGATGGTCTGATAATTCCACAAATCGATTTTCCCAAGTGATCATCTCGCGATTGCGGCTTGGTCATAGCCGCCTCACGCATGGTCATCTGATGACACGAGATCCTCAACAGGAGTGTTATGCTTGTGAGACCCCTCTGACAATAAATCACCTTCTAGTGGAGTGCCCGTTACACAGTGCGGAAAGAGTTCATTTCGGAATCCCGGACGATTTGAAAATACTATTCTCAAAGTGCGGTTCCAAAGTGATCCTTCAATACTTAAAAGCAATAGACTGTTTATATAAAATTTAATTGTAGTATTCTATAGTTATTATTATTGTTACCAAAACTATCATTTTCGCTAATAGCCGTACAGACTGATGCGAGTTTGTAAATAAAAAAAAATGTATAGGTTTACTTAAAGTCTTTCAAGTTGTTTTCTAGTTCCCGTTGTTTTGGCACCAAGTGATAACTTTTTCTTCAACGTTGAAATATCCATTATCCAAAAATGTTCAAACGAAAGATTAAAATAACTCACAATTTCACAAAAATTAGGATTTAATACCAAACCTCGATGTAAGCGCCCCTTACGGATATTTTTTTAACTGACTTTTTTACCGCTGCCACTTGCTAGGTTCCTCTTTTTACCTTGGGAAACAACCTAGGTAAATGAGTAGCAAGAAGGATGAAAAATATTCACAATAAAATTAATTAATTATTTTAACAGTTTTATACTACCGGCTAGGCTATTATTCAAACTATTTATTCGCGGAGAGTGGGTGGGTAAAAGGCTGTAGTTCAATTGAACGTATGATCTATATTATTATAATTTACATGCTTAATAATATGTACTTAGAAAAATGACAATAATATACCCTATTCCACGAACATACGCCTGTTTTGGATTACTTCGACAACGAATATTTTACTGTGCAAAATAAGAAGAACGAAAGTAAATTGCAAATTACATTGTTGTTTATTGGAATAATTATTAGCGCCATTTACTTTCGTACTTCTTATGTTGCACAGTAAAATATTCGTTGTCGAAGTAATCCGAAACAGGCGTATGTTCGTGGAATGGCCCATACCTGATTCCTAATAGTGTTATTTACATACGAAAAGGAGGTTATGTGAATATGGTATGTTCCTCAAAAGTTCTTTTGGGATTGCACTGGTCTATTGTAGAGTAAATTGAAATTATGACTAAATGAATTCGAAATACAAATATATGTTTATAAATAAGGATGTTAAAATATAAAATATGATGTTTATAAATAGGGATATAATTTGCCAGGTAAGCCAAATGTTCCTCACTGATTTTCACTGTGTAAGTGAACAACAATACACTTTAGATCTCGTAACATAAAACAGGAAAGGTCTTACTTGAGTTTCTGATGTTGGTTATTGATTTATTGTATATTGATTTATTCCTTGCTCCCTGTTCAGTCTCCTGTTTGAGCATCTAAGTCAGTCATGTCAAAGATACGGCCCGCGGGCCGCATCCGGCCCCCGGGCCATACCAATACGGCCCGCGATCGCAATGTGTCACAGAAAGAAGAATCATGTTTTTTAGAGCTTTTAGACTTCACTCGATTGCTCTACGGAAGTTTTAAAATGCGTACACTACACTACATTTATAAGTCATTTCAAAGGCAGCGCGTGCCTAGACAAGCGAGAGAGATAGACAGTAACACCATCTCTTAGCGGAAACACCCTATTATTTTTGTTGAGAACAATAGAATCTTCCATGCGCTTCGAGTCTAGACTAGAACCTTCCTTATCGATATAAAAGAAGTGCGTCGACGTGTCACGTGAGTCAGTTGCGAAGTAGTGGTTGAGAAGGTATTGTACATTTGTTTGTGTCGTGCGTGTGCGATATCCATAATTGTGTCGAGTTCCATATTTGTTACGATTTCGGCATAATGTCACAAAAACGTAAAGTTGATAGTGAACGTAGAGTTTTTCAGTCTAAATGGGAAAATGCATATTTTTTCATAGAATGGAAAGGTAAACCACTGTGTTTGATTTGCAATCAAACAGTTGCTGTTTGTAAGGAGTTTAACTTGAAGAGACACTATGATACGAATCATAAATCAAAATTCGATTGTTACACTGAAAAAATAAGAATGGACAGATTGTCATCTTTAAAATCTAAACTTCAAGGTCAACAATCGATGTTTACTAGAAGATGCCCTGAAATCAAGTTTTATTATTGCATTAGAAATCGCGAAGAGATCAAAACCTTTCACTGATGGTGATTTTATTAAAGACTGTATGTTGAAAGTTGCCGATGTTTCATTTCCATTTCAAAAGTCAATAATTCAAAATATTTCGCTGTCAAGAAACACTGTTGCTTCAAGAATAAATGATTTATCTCAAAATTTGGTTCTTCAACTGAAGGAGAAAATTAAGGAATTTACAAACTTTTCACTGGCTGTTGATGAGAGCACTGATACTGTTGATACAGCTCAACTTGCTGTTTTTATACGAGGTATTAACAGTAACTTTGAAATAACTGAAGAACTATTAAAGTGCGTTCCATTGACAGGTACTACAACAGCAAATGATATTTATTCTGCATTGGAGCATTTGATGGCAGAATATGGACTCGATTGGAATGTACTTAGCAGCACAACTACGGATGGCGCTCCTGCCATGGTTGGCCAACATTCGGGCGTTGTAACTAAATTAAAACAGAAAACATCAGGAAATTTTGTGGGATTTCACTGTATAATTCACCAGGAATCATTGGCATCCAAACATTTAAAAATGGACCATGTCATGCAACCTATAATTAAAATAGTAAATTTTATAAGGAGCAGAGGACTAAATCACCGACAGTTCAGGCAGTTTTTACAAGATTTGGACGAAAAGTTTTCTGATGTCCCTTATTTCACCGAAGTTCGTTGGCTCAGTCGAGGAGTAGTTTTAGAAAGATTTTTTGCATTACGTGACCCTATTCAAGCTTTCATGTTAGAAAAAGGCAACCCAATTGATTATGACAATGACTGGTGGGTTGATTGTGCCTTTTTGGTAGATATGAATAAACACTTGACTGATCTGAATGTAAAGTTACAGGGTAAAAATCTGATTGTCACTCAAATGTACTCATGTATTCAAGCCTTTGAAACAAAGTTGAGGCTGTGGGAAAATCAGGTAAAAAATCAAACTTTGGATCATTTCCCTCATTTAAAATCATTTGGCACAGTGGATCAAAAAAAATTGGATCAATATTCTCAACTTCTGCAAAATCTTATCACGGAATTCAACAATCGTTTTGAAGACTTCCACAAAATGAATGAAATGGAATTCCCAATTTTCAACAATCCATTCAATTTTGAAGCTTCACAGGCACCAGTTCATTTGCAAATGGAGTTGATAGATCTTCAATCGGACAGTATTTTGAAAGAAAAATTTAAAGAGGTTAACGCACTTACATTTTATACACAATATTTCAAGAGTTTGGATAACTACCCGGAATTAAAAAAGCATGCAGCACGCATTCTGTGCATGTTTGGTAGCACCTATTTATGTGAGCAGATGTTTTCCGTCATGAAAATAAATAAGAACAAACATCGCACAAGACTTACAAATGAACATCTCCAATCAATTCTTAAAATAAATACAACGAATATGATACCTGACATCAATGAGCTTGTCAAAAACAAGAGAAGTCAGGTATCTGGATCCTCGAGCTCAAAATAATTACCCTCTTTTATAACTTTGATATGATTTTTAACAACCGTATATTATAAGTATACTATTAAATAAAATGTTATAATAATTCAGTACATTTTTTTTTATTTGAATCTGGCCCGCCGACACATTCTGAATTTAATATATGGCCCTCTGCAAAATTGAGTTTGACACCCCTGATCTAAGTCGTCCACTGCGACCATAGACGGTATTGGACTTGAATATTATTGTATGTAAGGTGGAAGATGGTCACCAAAGTACAAGCTGTCAGAAATCTTCCATGTGGCCCATATGATCTTGCATGGTAATGTTGTTGTATCGGAACCAAAAGAAAGAGAAGAAAGAAGAAAAAGGTCTAAAAAGAATTAATAATTTTATATGCTGTGTCGTTACAACCACGGCTCAACAGTTTTACGGTAAATTAAATCGGAAAGACTTACCGTAGATGGTAGATGACCTATAAGTGGGTTTTTATGTCGATAGGGAATGTATATCCATGTATCCCATGAATCCTATAATTTCGAGGAAATCCGTGATCTTTGTTGTGTCCTTAAATTCGCAGATCCATAAAATATGTAGGTAATAAACTTAATTTTACCATGCGAACTCAAGTCTGAAAACGTGACAAAACCAAAATGGATCACTCTCCCGGAAGTCGCCTCTGTTGTAACGGTCTTGAAAGGCAAGTAACGGATTTTGACATTTGATCTTTGGGTCATGGTCAGAGTGGGTGACTGAATGTTCAAACAGAAAAGACCTTTTACCAGTGCAAAAGATTTAGCGGTTTAAATTAAATATTACTATTAAAAATGAAATTTATTTATTATTTTAAATGATTTTATTGTTATATGTTGGTTATTTTATTTATTTATTTAATATAATATGAAAAGAATAAAGTGAACCGTAACACACTGCCACAATTTTCCTTGCCTTTCAATTATTGTTTATTTAATAATCTCATTTTAAAAACTGTTTATATTTTATAAAATTTAATTCACCTGTGCATACTGTTGCAAACTGTCTCGAGTTAACCAATTCAGTCTGTTCAAGTCTTCTAAAACATATCTAAAATTATGATATATATGTTTACAAACACAATTGCTTATTTCTGATAGGTCTGGTGGGGATCTTTGGAAAATATACTTCAAATCACATAATCGATTAGGATATGATAATCTACGAAGAAATATACAAATCCTTTTAATTCCTAAAATAATAAAATTACTGCTAGATGTTTCTCAAACAAAACAAACTGAACAAATTAATACAATATAATATGGATATTATTACCTCTTACTGTATGCCCAGATTTGGTTCAAAAACGATTTGAAATACGTAAAGACCGAGTTAGTCGAGGAATATCACTTTTCTTAAATCGAAAATTTAGTTCAGCATCTTTCTTTTTAATTGTTTCCAACACAAAATGTGGTCTTGGTGCAAGAGGTATTCATCATCATCATCCAGCCTTCTGCATCCAAAGTTGAACATAGACCTCCCCTAATTTCTTCCAGTTTTGTCGATCTTGGGCTTTCTGCAACCAATTCCCAGCAATCCTTTTGACGTCATCTGTCGATCGTGTAGGTGGTCTACCTCTATATCTTCTGTCTTCTCTTGGTCTCCACACCAATTACACTTCAGCCATGCTACTCGCTCTATGACATCTGTTACGCCTGTCCTTCTGATTTCGTCGTTTCTGACCCTGTCTCTGAGAGTCAGTCCAAGTAGTGACCGTTCCATTCTTCTTTGGGTCACTCTAAGTTTCGTTGCTGTGGCCTGGGTTAACGATAATGTTTCGGCGCCGTAAGTCATGACTGGAAGCACACGGTCGAACGTCTTCCTTTTCAAATAATTTGGCAAGTTGCTATTGAAGATGCCAGATAGAGCTCCATATGCGGCCCATGTTAAGGTGATCCTTCTCTGTAATTCAGCAGTTTGATTGTCCCTGGCAATTTGGATTTCATGCCCTAAGTATTTATATTTATGGACCAATGCTATTTCGTTGACGTCGACTTTTAGACTTTCGCTTGGTACCAGGTTTGTCATGTATTGTGTCTTCCCAAAATTTATGTTTAAATCAACTTTTTGGATCAAGGTAAGAGGTATTACATAATCAAAAATATCGTGAAGAATTAACCTTATCAAATTGTGATCTATTGGTTCACTGTGTCTTCGTCGTCGAAATATATTTTCAATATTTTCTTCCATTATGGCAAATCACAAATAATTAAAAAAAAATAGGTTATACCACACAACTGCCGTTTTATAGGTTACGTTTGTCAAGTGTCAATTAACGTTAATTTGTGCGTAGTTTCTGAAAGGATTCAAAAACTGTTTTTGACGACGACAATATAAATTTTGGATAGGTAAAGGATATCTTTATTTGAAAGGATTACATTGATTTGTCCCTGTTTAGGATTGTGGTCCTCTTCAGCGTATGCGGTGAATGTGTGTGTAGGCAGTAAAAGCAAACAGTCCGAAAAAGCGCTGGGACAAAGGTGTCTGGGTGGCTTGCAGGATGCTAGACGGTGTTTTTCAGCAGATCATTAGAGACCAGAGAAGAGAGTGTAGATTGGAAGATGGTGTTCCTTTCAGAGATGACGTATATGTGTACTGTCCATGCTTTGCCCTCGGCCACCGTCCCTAGAAACCATTGTACACTGGACAGGCAAGCCTGCAGTCTTCGTCGGCGGTCAGGAGGTAGTTCTTGGGCATTACATGGTCAGTGAGCATTCAAGTGAGTGTAAGAAATAATTGCGGCTAATTCTCAGGGCGAACAGGTATAATTGTGCAATGAAGTTGGGAAACCGCAAAAACCAACTTCTAACTGTTCGGGGAAAGGATAAGGATCAGATGAAGAGGGTGCGGTAGGCTAGAGGTGTAGCCTCGAATATTTCTTCGTACTCTACCGGGAGATCGTCAATGCATGTTTGCATTAGAGCAGACGGTGGGTGAAGTTTTTCCGTTTGGGCTTTCGGTGGCAGAGTACGTGGCCGAGAGATAAACAGGAACATTTCAGAGATTGTTGGGTGTCGGAGAGGGGACCGTTGATGACTTTAGTTGTGAAGTTCCTGTTCAGAGAGTTTATTCTCTCGATAATAGTGGGGATATTTGAGATGTTATCGATTTCGTTAGAGGGGAATCTCCAGGCTTTATAGTTTGCTCCACGCAGGATTCTACGTTTCGCTCGCAACAACTTCATGTTTTGAAGTCTATTGAATAGACAATAGAGGCCTGATCTGTACTCAATGACGGGTCGAATGTAGGCCTTGTAAGTGTGAATGAGAGTTTAAGTGTGTGTCTTGACAATTTTCTCAGAGAGAGGGTGGAGTAGTCTGGCTCTATTTCTTACTCTATCTAAAGTTGCCTTTAGATCAGCATCCCAGTTGAGAGTCCTGGTAAACAGAATTACACAGAGTATCTGTTATTGGAAGGATCTGGATGTTGTGTTTCGACAGTTGTGTGAAATCCATAAGGGTGGTGTTTAGTTATTGGGGCGGAAGGCCAGTGAGACCTTCTTTCCTTGACCATGCATGACGAATGAATGGTCAAAGATTTGGCTAACTAGGTTAGCGGCGATTTCGGCGATTTGTTCACGTAGTTCGGGCAACAAGTTCAGCAGCAAGGTGGTTTGGATGGTTAGAATGTTCTGTGTGTCGGTAGATAGATCGAATGGTGGAAATGATCTTTCGATCAATAATGGCTGTACCTCGTGAGATACGTTTAGAATCGAGTGCTTTTGCGGGCTCTTGTTGGAATAGGCAGGGTGGTCACCACTGCAATTCGGGAATTTTGGCTGTTCTTGGGAAGTACATGCACTTGATTTGTGGTTCTCGCCGCAGTGTGGACAGACGTGTGCTTTTTGATGGCATTCGTCAATAGTGTGGCCGTTCGTGCAGCATTTCTGCGGTATTTGGGGGCCTGTCTGACAGGATCGGAGCTGAACGGGAGTTCGACATTATATATGATGCCGTCGAAAGTAATGCCTCGGCTCAGAGCGAGCGTCTGTATACTTATCGAGGGAGGTGGTCAGCACCTTGATCGCTCTGGACTCCCGGTTAAGTCTGAAAGATTTTACTCTCCACAGCTTAACAACAGGGAAATCTTGTTCAGTTAGCAAGGCAGTAACCCCCTCCTCGCTGTAGTCCAGATCGATACCAGTAATGCAGAAGAGATATGATTGTGAGAGTTCGGTTTGATTTGAATTGGGTCTGTTACGGCTCATGACCGTAATCATAGTTTGGCCTGTAGCCTTGCGGATAGTGGATTGAATTTCTTCTGCATTTATGGAGTGGAAAAGTCGCAAGTGAGCGATACCGTGTGACAAGATTTTATGGAATGTATTTTGTTAGATAGAATCGTGGTGGCATTTATTTACCGAAAGGTCATCTGATTGCAGAGGTCCTTCGAGAGATGTTTGATCAGGTATTCGAACAGTTTTGGATTGTTAATTGAGTTGGTAATATTCGGGTTACGTGAGCGGGAATTGGCTGCGACGTTGTCGTATGATCTTCGTCTGATTCTTGTGGGTTTGAGCTGCTAACGGTTGCAGGTTCGGTAGGTGGAGCTGATGGCTCTGAGTTTTGTTTGAAGACGTTTGAGTTTTGTTCTGGACGGCTTGAGTTTTGTTTGAAGAAGATTTGGATGATTTTTTCGTGTTCTGGTCGTTTGATGGTTGGATAGCGGTTTTGGGTTTTGCATTCAGTTCTGCTGCTATTTGAGTTGCGGGAACTCGCGATCGTAATGCTTGAGCATCGGGTTATCTTTATCGTTGCGTTCCATCCGGCGATAGCACTTACGAAACCTAGCCTGGTACGAATTAATTTTGTATACATACTTAAACAAAATTTTACTCATTTTTTAAATTTAACCTTAATTTCAACAAACAAATTATAGTCTGTATCTTTTGAAAGTCAAATTTAAATTCTAATAACTTTAATTTTCATCATTTAAAAATATTTTCACACTTACCGTGGACTCTTATTGGTCATTTATTAAAACTGTTTACTTATTAAAAAATGTGTGTTAGATATTTCAAAATAATGCCATGTCATGTTTAATTGTCATTTGGTCTTTTCTCGAAATTGTGCTGTATAAATTCATCACCTTTTGGATATTAAATCTTGTTTTATTGATACATCGGCTTCAAAATTTTAAGAACATTTTTGCATCTCATTATAATGACATCGTTTTGAAATATCCTCAATAAGTTGTAAGTAGATATTATTTTACACATGTTTTTCATATTGCCTCACATTTATATATTATTGTAGCCCCCTGATGATGGTTTTAATCAAAATCGAAAGCTCGGAATAAAAACTTAAAAGAGTACACTTTTCATTTGCTGCAGAACCCATTATCCATAAAAGTCTGTATATATATATATATATATATATATATATATATATATATATAAATGTAAAAAGTGAGTGAGGAGAAAATCTCACTGTAATTGAGGTTATCAGTCAAGGAGAATTAAAAAATGATCAAACTATTTCAATCTTTTTAATAGAATACGTTTCGTGCAGTATTCCTGCACTTCATCAGTTCTAAAATGATTGTGAAGTTAACATAAAGATGTAAAAAACAATGTCATAACAATGGTTTTTGACGTTATAAACTTAGTAGCTAAAAAATACATTAAAATTTCTTATGCTAACGTAAGATGACTCACATATTAAGAGAGAAAGATTCCATGAATAAACGCACAGATATAGACAATCTCAGCATTATATATCACTCCTTACTTCTTAACAACCCATAATCTCAGTCAGTTATTGAAATTCCAAATTATTGTTCATGAATAATTCCGTTCAAAGCATGGCCTAAAACCTATGTTTTTACTTCATCCAAAAAGTTCCCACCTACGAACCTCCGATATCTGGTTTGGTAATGAAAGTTTCCTATTTTCATTTCATCCCAACTTCTGCTTCCAACATGGCATACTAACTCCATGTCTGGTGGTTAGTAACCTACTATCATGAGGCAAGTAATTCAGTATTTTTTTTTATAACTATCATTTAATTAATCCTAACCTATTTTAGGTTCATGGATTTCACCTAAAACTAGATACCATCAAATTAGATTAGATTATTTTGCTGCAGTTTAAATGTAAATCCGTTCCTTTTCAACAGTATTGTCATTTTTTAAACGATAGGTTCTTCATGTGGAGGCCTTTTGTGACAACATGCTTTACATCCATTTTTAAAGTGCTCGTAATATTAGCTCTATGCTTTTCATACTATACGTAGAAGGTTACCGAAGGGGGTTGGATGGGAATCTTGATTGAAAACACATCCAGTATTTTGTTAGAGTCGCATACTGTTTCATCATTATCTGTGAACCAACGGTTGTTTTTTACCTAAAACTTTTTTGGTGTTTTTTTTTATCTTTTCCACATTACAGCAAATAATTGTGTTAAATTGATTATTCTAACTCTATCACATGGGAAAAAAATTTTTTTCTTCTCCTGGCCTCATGGTTCAACCAATTTTTGTAAATGTAACTTTGAAACTTTTAGTTTTGTGACTTTTTTGGCTTTTTACTTTAGCATAAGAAATTTTAATGTATTTTTTAGCTACTAAGTTTATAACGTCAAAAACCATTGTTATGACATTGTTTTTTACATCTTTATGTTAACTTGACTGATAACCTCAATTACAGTGAGATTTTCTCCTCACTCACTTTTTACATTTAAATATTATACAGTCGTACTCCTTGATATATATATATATATATATATATATATATATATATATATATATATATATATTAGGGTGGCCCACATTATAATGTTAATTTTTCAAAGTTATATTAGACACCTGGGCACCCTCTAACTTTTTACTTATAATATTAATAGTATTTATGCAAAATTTCAAGATGATATTCCATTTGGAAACGAGTGCTCAAAGACATTTTATGTTGGGCATAATTTTAGAAAATCGGAATATCGGAATGCCATACTCTGTATGAGAGTACAAAGACTCGTTTCATATAGTTTCTCTGAACCGCATTTTTGGAATATTTTCCCAGCGGTGCCTTTTGATATTTTGATATCTAGGTCAACAGAAAACTAGAATCGAGTCGCCATTTATTTCATATATATATATATATATATATATATATATATATATATATATATATATATACACAGTATGTCCCTGTAAGTTGTATCCATATGGAAAACTTTTTTATTATTAATTTTACGAAAAAAAGTTATTCTTTATAAAAAGCTCTGCATGGTCCAAAACCTAGGATTAGCCATCAAATATCAAAATTTTTTGAATATTATACGAGGTATGTAAAAAAGTTTGAATTTCACTCAAGAGTAAAGTAGCTTTATTTTTCACAATATTGAAAATTGCTATTATGAAAAGTTATTTGGAATTAAGGACTGTATTCTAGTATGCAATTACATCCTTCTAATTGACAATTTTTTTTGAAAAATTATGGACAACTAACGTTATTTTCAGTTATTTTAATTCAGATAACTCTTTTATTACTAATTTTACGAAAAAAAGTGATTCTTAATAAAAAGTTCTGCATGGTCTAAAATCTAAAATACAACCATCTTATGTCAAATTTTATCAATTTTATACGAGGTATGTCAAAAAATATGAATTTCGCTCAAGAGTAAAATACGTTTATTTTTCACAATATCGAAAATTGTTATTATGAAAAGTTATTTAGAATTAAAAACTATGTTACAGTATGTAATTACATCCTTCTAATTGAAATATTCTGAACTATAAAGGTACTTTACTTTTGATCTAAATTTATCTTTTTTGACATACCTCGTATAAAATTGATAAAATTTGATATAAGATGGTTGTATTTTAAGTTTTAGACCATCCAGAACTTTTTATTAAGAATCACTTTTTTCGTAAAATTAATAATAAAAGAGTTATCAGAATTGAAATAACTGAAAAAATAATGATAGTTATCCGTAATTTTTCAAAAAAAAATTTTTCAATTAGAAGGATGAAATTGCATATTAGAATATAGTTTTTAATTCCAAACAACTTTTCATAATAGCAATTTCCAATATTACGAAAAATAAAGCTACTTTACTCTTGAGTGAAATTCAAACTTTTTGACATACCTCGTATAATATTCAAAAAATTTGATATTTGATGGTTAAATCTTAGGTTTTGGACCATGCAGAGCTTTTTATAAAGAATAACTTTTTTTCGTAAAATTAATAATAAAAAAGTTTTCCACATGGATACAACTTACAGGGACATACTGTATATATTGTTATATTCCTATTTGACATAAGAAATAAAAGTCTATAGTTATATTTAAAATTCAAATAAAAATAAAGGTTTTCGTTTTTCTCGACCGCGGGCATGTAAATTTGGAACACCCTGTATAAAACAAATTTTGTATAGGTAGTTTTTAAGAAAGTGTTTCGGAGAAGTGTTTACGAACCCCAGGAACAATACGACTCAAGTAAACAATTAGAGTGATGTTTAAAAAAAAAGTGTTCGTGGAAAGGTATGTCAATAACCACCGATAACTCATATTCTAGTAAATAAGATAATAGGTTATTAAATTTGTAAAGAGGATTAATGTGGAAAGTAAAATTGAAATGGGGAATATTATTTTTTCTTGAAATCCATTAAGATATTTAGAAAAAGGAAAGTTTGTGTTGGCAAATACGGATAATTGAAAGTTGCTTTGGATTGGTTGATTTTTGAATGCTGGAAGGGGTATTTGGAAGGAGAATGAATGAGCAATGAGAGTCAGTGTTTTGAGCGAACAGGAGGCGAAGTCCAGTTTTCGAGAAGAGTGTACAAAAAAGTGAAACCGCCGGGTTGGTTAGTTTTGTTTTTGAAAAATAAAAAGTAAGATATCGTGGAACGAGTGATAGGCCGAGTCGAGATAGTATATAACTCCTTGAGTCTAGAGTATCCCGGTTTGTTGAAGTGTTTAAAAAAGGTGGAACATGGCATCAGGAGAAGGCAGGAACGAGTGCTGTACGAGGCGTAGTTTTCAAAGGAGCAGAGGCATTACTGGAAGACTTGGACGAGTCGTTGGATCGCAACCCAAACCAATAGGAAACGTTTTGTGTGAAGACATTGTCAAATCATCAGTAAAGGTCAGTCTATTTTGTTATGACATGAATGTATGGTTTGTGTATTAAACACCACATTGAAAATTGAGCCACACAATCACTATTAAAAAAATTTTCATCAAACCTAAATCAATTTGTTACTGATAAATCATAATAGTTCATTGTAAATAAAATAAATTTGGAGACAAAAAGAAATAAGATTCCCATTTTTGTAACTGTTGTATTAAATAAAGATAGAAAGATAAGATATAAGAGATATTAAGCAGTTATTGCCATTTAGATAAAATAAACGATTTTTATAATTTCTAATTGAAATCCGTATGTGTGTATTATTTTACTCTCTTTTATCTATCCCGATTAGGAATCCACTGAGAAATACTTTGAACCCACGAAAGTAAGTAATTGATATTATAATTTAGCCCTGAGATTGACACTATATTAGTATTTGATCTGTTTGATTAATGAGATAATTATTGATTAATTAATTAAGATAAATTACATCTGAGAACATCATTAGATTTCAAAAGTAAGATCACAACAATATATATATATATATATATATATATATATATATATATATATATATATATATATATATATATATATATATATATATATATATATATATATTAGGGTGGCCCAAAAATTTCAAAATTGTAGAACATCCCTAGGCACCCTCTCATTTTTTTACTTTGCCTAATAGAAGTAAATCCCTAAAGTTTCAATGTCATAGGTGGAGTGGAAAGCAGTACTCAAAGTCTTCAAAGTTTTGAAAATTTCGCAATTTCGTCGAATTTTCAAAAATTAATATCTTACATTATTTTTTTGTTTCAGATGCTGAAATTGTGAAAATTGTGCATTTAAAGACTTAGTAATTGATATATATAAAAAAACTGATAATATTTGTCTTAAAAGACTATTTTGTTACTAGTAGAAAATACGAGTCAAGTGCAAAAAGTGAACAAAAGTAAGAACTGTGATTTGTGCATGTGCGTAGTCATGGCTTCGCCCTCCACTTCAACGCGTACAGCAGACAATATTTTTTTAATTGGAATAAGAGAATTAGAACCCATATCTCAGTTGAACCAACTACCTTCTGTAAGGCAAGTTCTTCTCAGATTTCATTTTTTCCTAAACGAGAAAAATCCATAAGGAATGCTAGCCACTTAACCTTGGAAGAAGTGATGTCAGTATGGCAAAAGGCTGCGATTCCTACCAGATTAAAAAAAACATTGTATTGAAAAAGTTGAGAAAATACACAATGAATGGCTTATGCTAAAGAAAAATAAAGGAAGAAACTTCGATGCCCAGAACAAAAGACAAAATCTGTTTGTAGAGCAGCTCGATCAGCTTTTTGATATTGCTCACAGTGAAGCCCTGGTTATGTGTAAAGTAGATGAGGACAGACAGTTTCTAATAGATCAAAGAACTGACAGAAAAATGATCATAACATCAGAAGATAAGGAATATAAAAAAAACAGGAGAGAATCCTTGAAAGAAAGTTAAAAGAACAAAAAAGACTTCAAAAAGCTCAAGAGGGAACCGCTTCGCCTCTGGTGACTCCGACTGCTTCCTGCCAAAGTTCATAGGATGATTCATCAGATGAGTGTACTCCAGTAAAACACAGCTTATCAGAAGAAGAGCTGTATAAACCATCATCATCTTCGGCATCCCAAAGAAACAAAAGAGATTCACACACAGACTTGTCATCTCCACCAATCGCAAAGAGACGTTTGTTTTCCACAAATGTTGTTAGTGCATTGGATCGCAACAAAGTTTCTGATAGGGAAGCTTTAAGATTAATGGCTCCTATCGCAGCAGCTCTCGGTCATGATCCCAGTGAATTGCCGGTCTCAAGAAGCACTATTCAACGGGAAAGGAAGGAAGCACGAAAAACTATATTTCAAACTATTAAAGAATCTACCTCTTTTGATAATCCCGTCATTGTACACTGGGATGGAAAAATTCTTCCTGATATTTTGGGAAGTGACAAGGTAGACCGTTTGCCTGTCATAGTATCTTGTCCTGCTGACAATACCGATAAATTGCTTGGTGTACCAAAATTAGTTGGTGGTACTGGTGAAAATTCAGCTAATGCTGTTTACAAAAAGCTTACTGAATGGGGTTTGGGTAAAAAGGTAGTGGGTATGTGTTTTGACACAACATCTGTAAACACAGGGTTGAAAAATGGAGCTTGTGTTCTGATTGAACACCTAGTTGAAGGAGAATTGTTATGGCTAGCATGCAGACACCATGTTTTAGAGATTGTACTCAGTAAAGTATTTACTTTCTGTTTTGGTCCCTCCAGTTCACCTGATATACCTATATTCAAAAGATTCAAAGCAGCATGGCAATATATCAGACAAGATAGTTATCAGTCTTTGGGAAACATTCCTGGCAGTGAAGATTTCAAACAATCTGCAGTTGATGTTCTCCAAGTTGCCTTAAAAGGCAAAAATCAGCCTCGGGATGACTATATGGAGTTGATTGAGCTGGCTTTAATTGCTTTAGGCCACACTCCAGTCAAAATTCATTGGAGAGCTCCTGGTGCGGTACACCACGCCCGTTGGATGGCTAAGTTGTTATATGGCATCAAAATCTATTTGTTTCGTGATGACAGTGGTTTCGTGACAACGCAAAGGGAGAAAGCTCAGCTTGAACGCTTTGTGAAATTTGGAGTTCTTGTCTACGTCAAGTACTGGGTAGAAGCTCCTTTAGCTTCAAATGCTCCATGGTCAGATCTCTCACTGTGGAATGATATGACAAAGTACCATGATATTGATCCTGAAGTAACTGAAATTGTCAAAAAGGCTTTCAAATCTCATCTTTGGTATCTTTCGGATGAGTTGGTTGGTTTGAGTCTGTTCTAAAAAAAAGTATCTGTTGATGATAAGGTGGAAATCGTTGAAAAAATGAAATGTGAGCCTGCTGAACGGAAAGTGAGAGGCAATTCAGCACTCCTAACTGAGAAAGCGCGTTTGGCTGATTTTGCTTCCTGCAGTAACTTGAGAAATTGGAAATCAATACCAATTTTTTCACCAAAAACCCAGATGAATGGACAGATGACCAAGAGTATATCAAAGGTCAAAACATCATCAGAAATCTGAAAGTTGTTAATGACTTGGCTGAAAGAGGAGTAAAGCTGTTTGAAGAGTTTAACAAGCTGTTAACAAATGATGAAGATGAAAAGCAGGTGCTTCTCCAGGTCATAGAAGCTAACAGAAAGATGGTGCCTACAAAGACTACAAAACAAGCGATCGTCGATAGTTTGAAAATATCAACAAAGGATTGATCGCCCACAGCAAATTCTTTTCATGAATATCATTGCATTGTTTTATTGTACCTTTGTACTGTAAATAAAATACATTTAGTTTACTTACTTTGAGCTGTTTTTTCTTGATTTTTAATTCCCTCAAATATTCCGATTTTCTAAAATTATGCCCAACATAAAATGTCTTTGAGCACTCGTTTCCAAATGGAATATCATCTTGAAATTTTGCATAAATACTATTAATATTATAAGTAAAAAGTTAGAGGGTGCCCAGGTGTCTAATATAACTTTGAAAAATTAACATTATAATGTGGGCCACCCTAATATATATATATATATATATATATATATATATATATATATATATATATATATATATATATATATATATATATACTGGGATCATGACCGAGAGCTGCTGCGATAGGAGCCATTAATCTTAAAGCTTCCCTATCAGAAACTTTGTTGCGATCCAATGCACTAACAACATTTGTGGAAAACAAACGTCTCTTTGCGATTGGTGGAGATGACAAGTCTGTGTGTGAATCTCTTTTGTTTCTTTGGGATGCCGAAGATGATGATGGTTTATACAGCTCTTCTTCTGATAAGCTGTGTTTTACTGGAGTACACTCATCTGATGAATCATCCTATGAACTTTGGCAGGAAGCAGTCGGAGTCACCAGAGGCGAAGCGGTTCCCTCTTGAGCTTTTTGAAGTCTTTTTTGTTCTTTTAACTTTCTTTCAAGGATTCTCTCCTGTTTTTTTTTATATTCCTTATCTTCTGATGTTATGATCATTTTTCTGTCAGTTCTTTGATCTATTAGAAACTGTCTGTCCTCATCTACTTTACACATAACCAGGGCTTCACTGTGAGCAATATCAAAAAGCTGATCGAGCTGCTCTACAAACAGATTTTGTCTTTTGTTCTGGGCATCGAAGTTTCTTCCTTTATTTTTCTTTAGCATAAGCCATTCATTGTGTATTTTCTCAACTTTTTCAATACAATGTTTTTTTTAATCTGGTAGGAATCGCAGCCTTTTGCCATACTGACATCACTTCTTCCAAGGTTAAGTGGCTAGCATTCCTTATGGATTTTTCTCGTTTAGGAAAAAATGAAATCTGAGAAGAACTTGCCTTACAGAAGGTAGTTGGTTCAACTGAGATATGGGTTCTAATTCTCTTATTCCAATTAAAAAAATATTGTCTGCTGTACGCGTTGAAGTGGAGGGCGAAGCCATGACTACGCACATGCACAAATCACAGTTCTTACTTTTGTTCACTTTTTGCACTTGACTCGTATTTTCTACTAGTAACAAAATAGTCTTTTAAGACAAATATTATCAGTTTTTTTATATATATCAATTACTAAGTCTTTAAATGCACAATTTTCACAATTTCAGCATCTGAAACAAAAAAATAATGTAAGATATTAATTTTTGAAAATTCGACGAAATTGCGAAATTTTCAAAACTTTGAAGACTTTGAGTACTGCTTTCCACTCCACCTATGACATTGAAACTTTAGGGATTTACTTCTATTAGGCAAAGTAAAAAATGAGAGGGTGCCTAGGGATGTTCTACAATTTTGAAATTTTTGGGCCACCCTAATATATATATATATATATATATATATATATATATATATATATATATATATATATATATATATATATATATATATATATATATATATATATATATATATATATATATATATATATATATATTGTTGTGATCTTACTTTTGAAATCTAATGATGTTCTCAGATGTAATTTATCTTAATTAATTAATCAATAATTATCTCATTAATCAAACAGATCAAATACCAATATAGTGTCAATCTCAGGGCTAAATTATAATATCAATTACTTACTTTCGTGGGTTCAAAGTATTTCTCAGTGGATTCCTAATCGGGATAGATAAAAGAGAGTAAAATAATACACACATACGGATTTCAATTAGAAATTATAAAAATCGTTTATTTTATCTAAATGGCAATAACTGCTTAATATCTCTTATATCTTATCTTTCTATCTTTATTTAATACAACAGTTACAAAAATGGGAATCTTATTTCTTTTTGTCTCCAAATTTATTTTATTTACAATGAACTATTATGATTTATCAGTAACAAATTGATTTAGGTTTGATGAAAATTTTTTTAATAGTGATTGTGTGGCTCAATTTTCAATGTGGTGTTTAATACACAAACCATACATTCATGTCATAACAAAATAGACTGACCTTTACTGATGATTTGACAATGTCTTCACACAAAACGTTTCCTATTGGTTTGGGTTGCGATCCAACGACTCGTCCAAGTCTTCCAGTAATGCCTCTGCTCCTTTGAAAACTACGCCTCGTACAGCACTCGTTCCTGCCTTCTCCTGATGCCATGTTCCACCTTTTTTAAACACTTCAACAAACCGGGATACTCTAGACTCAAGGAGTTATATACTATCTCGACTCGGCCTATCACTCGTTCCACGATATCTTACTTTTTATTTTTCAAAAACAAAACTAACCAACCCGGCGGTTTCACTTTTTTGTACACTCTTCTCGAAAACTGGACTTCGCCTCCTGATCGCTCAAAACACTGACTCTCATTGCTCATTCATTCTCCTTCCAAATACCCCTTCCAGCATTCAAAAATCAACCAATCCAAAGCAACTTTCAATTATCCGTATTTGCCAACACAAACTTTCCTTTTTCTAAATATCTTAATGGATTTCAAGAAAAAATAATATTCCCCATTTCAATTTTACTTTCCACATTAATCCTCTTTACAAATTTAATAACCTATTATCTTATTTACTAGAATATGAGTTATCGGTGGTTATTGACATACCTTTCCACGAACACTTTTTTTTTAAACATCACTCTAATTGTTTACTTGAGTCGTATTGTTCCTGGGGTTCGTAAACACTTCTCCGAAACACTTTCTTAAAAACTACCTATACAAAATTTGTTTTATACAGGGTGTTCCAAATTTACATGCCCGCGGTCGAGAAAAACGAAAACCTTTATTTTTATTTGAATTTTAAATATAACTATAGACTTTTATTTCTTATGCCAAATAGGAATATAACAATATATACAGTATGTCCCTGTAAGTTGTATCCATGTGGAAAACTTTTTTATTATTAATTTTACGAAAAAAAGTTATTCTTTATAAAAAGCTCTGCATGGTCCAAAACCTAAGATTTAACCATCAAATATCAAATTTTTTGAATATTATACGAGGTATGTCAAAAAGTTTGAATTTCACTCAAGAGTAAAGTAGCTTTATTTTTCGTAATATTGGAAATTGCTATTATGAAAAGTTGTTTGGAATTAAAAACTATATTCTAATATGCAATTTCATCCTTCTAATTGAAAAATTTTTTTTTGAAAAATTACGGATAACTATCATTATTTTTTCAGTTATTTCAATTCTGATAACACTTTTATTATTAATTTTACGAAAAAAGTGATTCTTAATAAAAAGTTCTGGATGGTCTAAAACTTAAAATACAACCATCTTATATCAAATTTTATCAATTTTATACGAGGTATGTCAAAAAAGATAAATTTAGATCAAAAGTAAAGTACCTTTATAGTTCAGAATATTTCAATTAGAAGGATGTAATTACATACTGTAACATAGTTTTTAATTCTAAATAACTTTTCATAATAACAAGTTTCGATATTGTGAAAAATAAACGTATTTTACTCTTGAGCGAAATTCATATTTTTTGACATACCTCGTATAAAATTGATAAAATTTGACATAAGATGGTTGTATTTTAGATTTTAGACCATGCAGAACTTTTTATTAAGAATCACTTTTTTTCGTAAAATTAGTAATAAAAGAGTTATCTGAATTAAAATAACTGAAAATAACGTTAGTTGTCCATAATTTTTCAAAAAAAATTGTCAATTAGAAGGATGTAATTGCATACTAGAATACAGTTCTTAATTCCAAATAACTTTTCATAATAGCAATTTTCAATATTGTGAAAAATAAAGCTACTTTACTCTTGAGTGAAATTCAAACTTTTTTACATACCTCGTATAATATTCAAAAAATTTTGATATTTGATGGCTAATCCTAGGTTTTGGACCATGCAGAGCTTTTTATAAAGAATAACTTTTTTTCGTAAAATTAATAATAAAAAAGTTTTCCATATGGATACAACTTACAGGGACATACTGTGTATATATATATATATATATATATATATATATATATATATATATATATATATATATATATATATATATATATATATATATATATATATATGAAATAAATGGCGACTCGATTCTAGTTTTCTGTTGACCTAGATATCAAAATATCAAAAGGCACCGCTGGGAAAATATTCCAAAAATGCGGTTCAGAGAAACTATATGAAACGAGTCTTTGTACTCTCATACAGAGTATGGCATTCCGATATTCCGATTTTCTAAAATTATGCCCAACATAAAATGTCTTTGAGCACTCGTTTCCAAATGGAATATCATCTTGAAATTTTGCATAAATACTATTAATATTATAAGTAAAAAGTTAGAGGGTGCCCAGGTGTCTAATATAACTTTGAAAAATTAACATTATAATGTGGGCCACCCTAATATATATATATATATATATATATATATATATATATATATATATATATATATATATCAAGGAGTACGACTGTATAATATTTAAATGTAAAAAGTGAGTGAGGAGAAAATCTCACTGTAATTGAGGTTATCAGTCAAGGAGAATTAAAAAATGATCAAACTATTTTAATCTTTTTAATAGAATACGTTTCGTGCAGTATTCCTGCACTTCATCAGTTCTAAAATGATTGTGAAGTTAACATAAAGATGTAAAAAACAATGTCATAACAATGGTTTTTGACGTTATAAACTTAGTAGCTAAAAAATACATTAAAATTTCTTATGCTAAAGTAAAAAGCCAAAAAAGTCACAAAACTAAAAGTTTCAAAGTTACATTTACAAAAATTGGTTGAACCATGAGGCCAGGAGAAGAAAAAAATTTTTTTCCCATTTGATAGAGTTAGAATAATCAATTTAACACAATTATTTGCTGTAATGTGGAAAAGATAAAAAAAAACACCAAAAAAGTTTTAGGTAAAAAACAACCGTTGGTTCACAGATAATGATGAAACAGTATGCGACTCTAACAAAATACTGGATGTGTTTTCAATCAAGATTCCCATCCAACCCCCTTCGGTAACCTTCTACGTATAGTATGAAAAGCATAGAGCTAATATTACGAGCACTTTAAAAATGGATGTAAAGCATGTTGTCACAAAAGGCCTCCACATGAAGAACCTATCGTTTAAAAAATGACAATACTGTTGAAAAGGAACGGATTTACATTTAAACTGCAGCAAAATAATCTAATCTAATTTGATGGTATCTAGTTTTAGGTGAAATCCATGAACCTAAAATAGGTTAGGATTAATTAAATGTTAGTTATAAAAAAAAATACTGAATTACTTGCCTCATGATAGTAGGTTACTAACCACCAGACATGGAGTTAGTATGCCATGTTGGAAGCAGAAGTTGGGATGAAATGAAAATAGGAAACTTTCATTACCAAACCAGATATCGGAGGTTCGTAGGTGGGAACTTTTTGGATGAAGTAAAAACATAGGTTTTAGGCCATGCTTTGAACGGAATTATTCATGAACAATAATTTGGAATTTCAATAACTGACTGAGATTATGGGTTGTTAAGAAGTAAGGAGTGATATATAATGCTGAGATTGTCTATATCTGTGCGTTTATTCATGGAATCTTTCTCTCTTAATATGTGAGTCATCTTACGTTAGCATAAGAAATTTTAATGTATTTTTTAGCTACTAAGTTTATAACGTCAAAAACCATTGTTATGACATTGTTTTTTACATCTTTATGTTAACTTCACAATCATTTTAGAACTGATGAAGTGCAGGAATACTGCACGAAACGTATTCTATTAAAAAGATTGAAATAGTTTGATCATTTTTTAATTCTCCTTGACTGATAACCTCAATTACAGTGAGATTTTCTCCTCACTCACTTTTTACATTTATATATATATATATATATATATATATATATATATATATATATATATATATATATATATATATATAATATATATACAGACTTTTATGGATAATGGGTTCTGCAGCAAATGAAAAGTGTACTCTTTTAAGTTTTTATTCCGAGCTTTCGATTTTGATTAAAACCATCATCAGGGGGCTACAATAATATATAAATGTGAGGCAATATGAAAAACATGTGTAAAATAATATCTACTTACAACTTATTGAGGATATTTCAAAACGATGTCATTATAATGAGATGCAAAAATGTTCTTAAAATTTTGAAGCCGATGTATCAATAAAACAAGATTTAATATCCAAAAGGTGATGAATTTATACAGCACAATTTCGAGAAAAGACCAAATGACAATTAAACATGACATGGCATTATTTTGAAATATCTAACACACATTTTTTAATAAGTAAACAGTTTTAATAAATGACCAATAAGAGTCCACGGTAAGTGTGAAAATATTTTTAAATGATGAAAATTAAAGTTATTAGAATTTAAATTTGACTTTCAAAAGATACAGACTATAATTTGTTTGTTGAAATTAAGGTTAAATTTAAAAAATGAGTAAAATTTTGTTTAAGTATGTATACAAAATTAATTCGTACCAGGCTAGGTTTCGTAAGTGCTATCGCCGGATGGAACGCAACGATAAAGATAACCCGATGCTCAAGCATTACGATCGCGAGTTCCCGCAACTCAAATAGCAGCAGAACTGAATGCAAAACCCAAAACCGCTATCCAACCATCAAACGACCAGAACACGAAAAAATCATCCAAATCTTCTTCAAACAAAACTCAAGCCGTCCAGAACAAAACTCAAACGTCTTCAAACAAAACTCAGAGCCATCAGCTCCACCTACCGAACCTGCAACCGTTAGCAGCTCAAACCCACAAGAATCAGACGAAGATCATACGACAACGTCGCAGCCAATTCCCGCTCACGTAACCCGAATATTACCAACTCAATTAACAATCCAAAACTGTTCGAATACCTGATCAAACATCTCTCGAAGGACCTCTGCAATCAGATGACCTTTCGGTAAATAAATGCCACCACGATTCTATCTAACAAAATACATTCCATAAAATCTTGTCACACGGTATCGCTCACTTGCGACTTTTCCACTCCATAAATGCAGAAGAAATTCAATCCACTATCCGCAAGGCTACAGGCCAAACTATGATTACGGTCATGAGCCGTAACAGACCCAATTCAAATCAAACCGAACTCTCACAATCATATCTCTTCTGCATTACTGGTATCGATCTGGACTACAGCGAGGAGGGGGTTACTGCCTTGCTAACTGAACAAGATTTCCCTGTTGTTAAGCTGTGGAGAGTAAAATCTTTCAGACTTAACCGGGAGTCCAGAGCGATCAAGGTGCTGACCACCTCCCTCGATAAGTATACAGACGCTCGCTCTGAGCCGAGGCATTACTTTCGACGGCATCATATATAATGTCGAACTCCCGTTCAGCTCCGATCCTGTCAGACAGGCCCCCAAATACCGCAGAAATGCTGCACGAACGGCCACACTATTGACGAATGCCATCAAAAAGCACACGTCTGTCCACACTGCGGCGAGAACCACAAATCAAGTGCATGTACTTCCCAAGAACAGCCAAAATTCCCGAATTGCAGTGGTGACCACCCTGCCTATTCCAACAAGAGCCCGCAAAAGCACTCGATTCTAAACGTATCTCACGAGGTACAGCCATTATTGATCGAAAGATCATTTCCACCATTCGATCTATCTACCGACACACAGAACATTCTAACCATCCAAACCACCTTGCTGCTGAACTTGTTGCCCGAACTACGTGAACAAATCGCCGAAATCGCCGCTAACCTAGTTAGCCAAATCTTTGACCATTCATTCGTCATGCATGGTCAAGGAAAGAAGGTCTCACTGGCCTTCCGCCCCAATAACTAAACACCACCCTTATGGATTTCACACAACTGTCGAAACACAACATCCAGATCCTTCCAATAACAGATACTCTGTGTAATTCTGTTTACCAGGACTCTCAACTGGGATGCTGATCTAAAGGCAACTTTAGATAGAGTAAGAAATAGAGCCAGACTACTCCACCCTCTCTCTGAGAAAATTGTCAAGACACACACTTAAACTCTCATTCACACTTACAAGGCCTACATTCGACCCGTCATTGAGTACAGATCAGGCCTCTATTGTCTATTCAATAGACTTCAAAACATGAAGTTGTTGCGAGCGAAACGTAGAATCCTGCGTGGAGCAAACTATAAAGCCTGGAGATTCCCCTCTAACGAAATCGATAACATCTCAAATATCCCCACTATTATCGAGAGAATAAACTCTCTGAACAGGAACTTCACAACTAAAGTCATCAACGGTCCCCTCTCCGACACCCAACAATCTCTGAAATGTTCCTGTTTATCTCTCGGCCACGTACTCTGCCACCGAAAGCCCAAACGGAAAAACTTCACCCACCGTCTGCTCTAATGCAAACATGCATTGACGATCTCCCGGTAGAGTACGAAGAAATCTTCGAGGCTACACCTCTAGCCTACCGCACCCTCTTCATCTGATCCTTATCCTTTCCCCGAACAGTTAGAAGTTGGTTTTTGCGGTTTCCCAACTTCATTGCACAATTATACCTGTTCGCCCTGAGAATTAGCCGCAACTATTTCTTACACTCACTTGAACGCTCACTGACCATGTAATGCCCAAGAACTACCTCCTGACCGCCGACGAAGACTGCAGGCTTGCCTGTCCAGTGTACAATGGTTTCTAGGGACGGTGGCCGAGGGCAAAGCATGGACAGTACACATATACGTCATCTCTGAAAGGAACACCATCTTCCAATCTACACTCTCTTCTCTGGTCTCTAATGATCTGCTGAAAAACACCGTCTAGCATCCTGCAAGCCACCCAGACACCTTTGTCCCAGCGCTTTTTCGGACTGTTTGCTTTTACTGCCTACACACACATTCACCGCATACGCTGAAGAGGACCACAATCCTAAACAGGGACAAATCAATGTAATCCTTTCAAATAAAGATATCCTTTACCTATCCAAAATTTATATTGTCGTCGTCAAAAACAGTTTTTGAATCCTTTCAGAAACTACGCACAAATTAACGTTAATTGACACTTGACAAACGTAACCTATAAAACGGCAGTTGTGTGGTATAACCTATTTTTTTTTAATTATTTGTGATTTGCCATAATGGAAGAAAATATTGAAAATATATTTCGACGACGAAGACACAGTGAACCAATAGATCACAATTTGATAAGGTTAATTCTTCACGATATTTTTGATTATGTAATACCTCTTACCTTGATCCAAAAAGTTGATTTAAACATAAATTTTGGGAAGACACAATACATGACAAACCTGGTACCAAGCGAAAGTCTAAAAGTCGACGTCAACGAAATAGCATTGGTCCATAAATATAAATACTTAGGGCATGAAATCCAAATTGCCAGGGACAATCAAACTGCTGAATTACAGAGAAGGATCACCTTAACATGGGCCGCATATGGAGCTCTATCTGGCATCTTCAAGAGCAACTTGCCAAATTATTTGAAAAGGAAGACGTTCGACCGTGTGCTTCCAGTCATGACTTACGGCGCCGAAACATTATCGTTAACCCAGGCCACAGCAACGAAACTTAGAGTGACCCAAAGAAGAATGGAACGGTCACTACTTGGACTGACTCTCAGAGACAGGGTCAGAAACGACGAAATCAGAAGGACAGGCGTAACAGATGTCATAGAGCGAGTAGCATGGCTGAAGTGTAATTGGTGTGGAGACCAAGAGAAGACAGAAGATATAGAGGTAGACCACCTACACGATCGACAGATGACGTCAAAAGGATTGCTGGGAATTGGTTGCAGAAAGCCCAAGATCGACAAAACTGGAAGAAATTAGGGGAGGTCTATGTTCAACTTTGGATGCAGAAGGCTGGATGATGATGATGAATACCTCTTGCACCAAGACCACATTTTGTGTTGGAAACAATTAAAAAGAAAGATGCTGAACTAAATTTTCGATTTAAGAAAAGTGATATTCCTCGACTAACTCGGTCTTTACGTATTTCAAATCGTTTTTGAACCAAATCTGGGCATACAGTAAGAGGTAATAATATCCATATTATATTGTATTAATTTGTTCAGTTTGTTTTGTTTGAGAAACATCTAGCAGTAATTTTATTATTTTAGGAATTAAAAGGATTTGTATATTTCTTCGTAGATTATCATATCCTAATCGATTATGTGATTTGAAGTATATTTTCCAAAGATCCCCACCAGACCTATCAGAAATAAGCAATTGTGTTTGTAAACATATATATCATAATTTTAGATATGTTTTAGAAGACTTGAACAGACTGAATTGGTTAACTCGAGACAGTTTGCAACAGTATGCACAGGTGAATTAAATTTTATAAAATATAAACAGTTTTTAAAATGAGATTATTAAATAAACAATAATTGAAAGGCAAGGAAAATTGTGGCAGTGTGTTACGGTTCACTTTATTCTTTTCATATTATATTAAATAAATAAATAAAATAACCAACATATAACAATAAAATCATTTAAAATAATAAATAAATTTCATTTTTAATAGTAATATTTAATTTAAACCGCTAAATCTTTTGCACTGGTAAAAGGTCTTTTCTGTTTGAACATTCAGTCACCCACTCTGACCATGACCCAAAGATCAAATGTCAAAATCCGTTACTTGCCTTTCAAGACCGTTACAACAGAGGCGACTTCCGGGAGAGTGATCCATTTTGGTTTTGTCACGTTTTCAGACTTGAGTTCGCATGGTAAAATTAAGTTTATTACCTACATATTTTATGGATCTGCGAATTTAAGGACACAACAAAGATCACGGATTTCCTCGAAATTATAGGATTCATGGGATACATGGATATACATTCCCTATCGACATAAAAACCCACTTATAGGTCATCTACCATCTACGGTAAGTCTTTCCGATTTAATTTACCGTAAAACTGTTGAGCCGTGGTTGTAACGACACAGCATATAAAATTATTAATTCTTTTTAGACCTTTTTCTTCTTTCTTCTCTTTCTTTTGGTTCCGATACAACAACATTACCATGCAAGATCATATGGGCCACATGGAAGATTTCTGACAGCTTGTACTTTGGTGACCATCTTCCACCTTACATACAATAATATTCAAGTCCAATACCGTCTATGGTCGCAGTGGACGACTTAGATCAGGGGTGTCAAACTCAATTTTGCAGAGGGCCATATATTAAATTCAGAATGTGTCGGCGGGCCAGATTCAAATAAAAAAAAATGTACTGAATTATTATAACATTTTATTTAATAGTATACTTATAATATACGGTTGTTAAAAATCATATCAAAGTTATAAAAGAGGGTAATTATTTTGAGCTCGAGGATCCAAATACCTGACTTCTCTTGTTTTTGACAAGCTCATTGATGTCAGGTATCATATTCGTTGTATTTATTTTAAGAATTGATTGGAGATGTTCATTTGTAAGTCTTGTGCGATGTTTGTTCTTATTTATTTTCATGACGGAAAACATCTGCTCACATAAATAGGTGCTACCAAACATGCACAGAATGCGTGCTGCATGCTTTTTTAATTCCGGGTAGTTATCCAAACTCTTGAAATATTGTGTATAAAATGTAAGTGCGTTAACCTCTTTAAATTTTTCTTTCAAAATACTGTCCGATTGAAGATCTATCAACTCCATTTGCAAATGAACTGGTGCCTGTGAAGCTTCAAAATTGAATGGATTGTTGAAAATTGGGAATTCCATTTCATTCATTTTGTGGAAGTCTTCAAAACGATTGTTGAATTCCGTGATAAGATTTTGCAGAAGTTGAGAATATTGATCCAATTTTTTTTGATCCACTGTGCCAAATGATTTTAAATGAGGGAAATGATCCAAAGTTTGATTTTTTACCTGATTTTCCCACAGCCTCAACTTTGTTTCAAAGGCTTGAATACATGAGTACATTTGAGTGACAATCAGATTTTTACCCTGTAACTTTACATTCAGATCAGTCAAGTGTTTATTCATATCTACCAAAAAGGCACAATCAACCCACCAGTCATTGTCATAATCAATTGGGTTGCCTTTTTCTAACATGAAAGCTTGAATAGGGTCACGTAATGCAAAAAATCTTTCTAAAACTACTCCTCGACTGAGCCAACGAACTTCGGTGAAATAAGGGACATCAGAAAACTTTTCGTCCAAATCTTGTAAAAACTGCCTGAACTGTCGGTGATTTAGTCCTCTGCTCCTTATAAAATTTACTATTTTAATTATAGGTTGCATGACATGGTCCATTTTTAAATGTTTGGATGCCAATGATTCCTGGTGAATTATACAGTGAAATCCCACAAAATTTCCTGATGTTTTCTGTTTTAATTTAGTTACAACGCCCGAATGTTGGCCAACCATGGCAGGAGCGCCATCCGTAGTTGTGCTGCTAAGTACATTCCAATCGAGTCCATATTCTGCCATCAAATGCTCCAATGCAGAATAAATATCATTTGCTGTTGTAGTACCTGTCAATGGAACGCACTTTAATAGTTCTTCAGTTATTTCAAAGTTACTGTTAATACCTCGTATAAAAACAGCAAGTTGAGCTGTATCAACAGTATCAGTGCTCTCATCAACAGCCAGTGAAAAGTTTGTAAATTCCTTAATTTTCTCCTTCAGTTGAAGAACCAAATTTTGAGATAAATCATTTATTCTTGAAGCAACAGTGTTTCTTGACAGCGAAATATTTTGAATTATTGACTTTTGAAATGGAAATGAAACATCGGCAACTTTCAACATACAGTCTTTAATAAAATCACCATCAGTGAAAGGTTTTGATCTCTTCGCGATTTCTAATGCAATAATAAAACTTGATTTCAGGGCATCTTCTAGTAAACATCGATTGTTGACCTTGAAGTTTAGATTTTAAAGATGACAATCTGTCCATTCTTATTTTTTCAGTGTGAATTTTGATTTATGATTCGTATCATAGTGTCTCTTCAAGTTAAACTCCTTACAAACAGCAACTGTTTGATTGCAAATCAAACACAGTGGTTTACCTTTCCATTCTATGAAAAAATATGCATTTTCCCATTTAGACTGAAAAACTCTACGTTCACTATCAACTTTACGTTTTTGTGACATTATGCCGAAATCGTAACAAATATGGAACTCGACACAATTATGGATATCGCACACGCACGACACAAACAAATGTACAATACCTTCTCAACCACTACTTCGCAACTGACTCACGTGACACGTCGACGCACTTCTTTTATATCGATAAGGAAGGTTCTAGTCTAGACTCGAAGCGCATGGAAGATTCTATTGTTCTCAACAAAAATAATAGGGTGTTTCCGCTAAGAGATGGTGTTACTGTCTATCTCTCTCGCTTGTCTAGGCACGCGCTGCCTTTGAAATGACTTATAAATGTAGTGTAGTGTACGCATTTTAAAACTTCCGTAGAGCAATCGAGTGAAGTCTAAAAGCTCTAAAAAACATGATTCTTCTTTCTGTGACACATTGCGATCGCGGGCCGTATTGGTATGGCCCGGGGGCCGGATGCGGCCCGCGGGCCGTATCTTTGACATGACTGACTTAGATGCTCAAACAGGAGACTGAACAGGGAGCAAGGAATAAATCAATATACAATAAATCAATAACCAACATCAGAAACTCAAGTAAGACCTTTCCTGTTTTATGTTACGAGATCTAAAGTGTATTGTTGTTCACTTACACAGTGAAAATCAGTGAGGAACATTTGGCTTACCTGGCAAATTATATCCCTATTTATAAACATCATATTTTATATTTTAACATCCTTATTTATAAACATATATTTGTATTTCGAATTCATTTAGTCATAATTTCAATTTACTCTACAATAGACCAGTGCAATCCCAAAAGAACTTTTGAGGAACATACCATATTCACATAACCTCCTTTTCGTATGTAAATAACACTATTAGGAATCAGGTATGGGCCATTCCACGAACATACGCCTGTTTCGGATTACTTCGACAACGAATATTTTACTGTGCAACATAAGAAGTACGAAAGTAAATGGCGCTAATAATTATTCCAATAAACAACAATGTAATTTGCAATTTACTTTCGTTCTTCTTATTTTGCACAGTAAAATATTCGTTGTCGAAGTAATCCAAAACAGGCGTATGTTCGTGGAATAGGGTATATGATTGTCATTTTTCTAAGTACATATTATTAAGCATGTAAATTATAATAATATAGATCATACGTTCAATTGAACTACAGCCTTTTACCCACCCACTCTCCGCGAATAAATAGTTTGAATAATAGCCTAGCCGGTAGTATAAAACTGTTAAAATAATTAATTAATTTTATTGTGAATATTTTTCATCCTTCTTGCTACTCATTTACCTAGGTTGTTTCCCAAGGTAAAAAGAGGAACCTAGCAAGTGGCAGCGGTAAAAAAGTCAGTTAAAAAAATATCCGTAAGGGGCGCTTACATCGAGGTTTGGTATTAAATCCTAATTTTTGTGAAATTGTGAGTTATTTTAATCTTTCGTTTGAACATTTTTGGATAATGGATATTTCAACGTTGAAGAAAAAGTTATCACTTGGTGCCAAAACAACGGGAACTAGAAAACAACTTGAAAGACTTTAAGTAAACCTATACATTTTTTTTTATTTACAAACTCGCATCAGTCTGTACGGCTATTAGCGAAAATGATAGTTTTGGTAACAATAATAATAACTATAGAATACTACAATTAAATTTTATATAAACAGTCTATTGCTTTTAAGTATTGAAGGATCACTTTGGAACCGCACTTTGAGAATAGTATTTTCAAATCGTCCGGGATTCCGAAATGAACTCTTTCCGCACTGTGTAACGGGCACTCCACTAGAAGGTGATTTATTGTCAGAGGGGTCTCACAAGCATAACACTCCTGTTGAGGATCTCGTGTCATCAGATGACCATGCGTGAGGCGGCTATGACCAAGCCGCAATCGCGAGATGATCACTTGGGAAAATCGATTTGTGGAATTATCAGACCATCGTTGAAATGTTGGTTTTATCTCAAATAACTGCTTCTGGTTTTCATGCCCTCTGCTATTCCATATATCAACTATTTTGCTGTGGAAATATGATTTGAGATCTGACGCTGGAGTTGTTGGATAGATCTCTATAGTTGCGTCCTCTAAGGCAGTGGTTCCCAACCCGTGGTCCGCGGACCACTTGTGGTCCGCGCCGAGTTTACGTGTGGTCCGCGGGCTGTTTCAGAGTACGTCTTATAATTCACGGTTTTCTTCATCAATACGAGTATAACAATGTTTTTACTGGCTTTATAATGAGACATTCATCCTCGGCGATACGTTTGTTATGAAAGTATGCCACATGAGTAATGCTGTTTTTAATTCTGATGTTAGGCGTGGAGTGACAGTGGCACAACGCGAGCGCGGAGAGGGTAGGCTATTAATAGTCACTGCGGGGCGGGCGGACACATGCTTCCAGCACTCTCAAGCTCGGTCATTCCCCTCCGCCGCTGTGTAGCCGCACCCCCGCCCAGCATTGTCTACCTTCTCCTGAGTTCCATGGCCATTTGTCTGTCGTAGTGTCTAGTGTCACGTACCGTATGTACAGAGTGAGAGACTGCAATGAGTAAGCAAGTGAATTTGTTTAAGTTTTTAAAAAGAGCACATGATGAAAGTGAACCCGGACCTAGTGCTAGTACGAGTGTTAGTGACAGGTTTGTTTCAAGTGAACCTAAAAGTAGAAAATTAGCCAAACGTAAGTACAGCCCAGAATACTTAAAATATGGATTTACTTTTAAAGAAGATGGAGATGTTCATTTGCCTCAGTGTGTTGTATGTTCAGAGGTTTTATGCAACGGAGCTATGAAACCGGCCAAACTCATGCGTCATTTTGAGACAAAACACAAAGAACTTGTTCAAAAACCATTGGATTTTTTCAAGCGCAAGGAAACTCAGCTTAAAAATTCAAAACAAGTAATGAAACAGTATTCTTCTCAGGATAAGGCTGCTTTAAAAGCATCTTTTTTAATTTAATTGAAAATAGCAAAAGAAAAAAAAACCATTTACAATAGGAGAAGATTTAATTTTACCCTGTATTTTTGAAGCCACTAAAGAAGTACTTGGTGAAGAGTCAGCTAAAAAAATGAAAAATATAGCTCTATCAAATAATACAGTTACTAGAAGAGTTGAATCGATGGCAGCAGATGTTGAAAACCAACTCATAATAAAGCTTCACCAATCTAAGTGGTTTTCTTTGCAATTAGATGAGTCTACCGATGTTACAAATAAAGCAATTTTACTGGTGTATGTAAAATACATTGATCATGAAGAAAAGAAATTAAATGAAGAATACATGACATCTATTGAACTGCCAGGTCATACAAAAGGTCGGGACATTTTTAATGCTGTTGATGGGTATTTAAAGTTGCATAAACTATCTTGGAAAGACTGTGTTGGATTGTGTACTGACGGCGCGGCTGCTATGACAGGCTCCAAACAAGGCCTTAAAAGTTTTGTACTGAAAGAAGCGGGAACCGAAGTACAAATAACACACTGCATTATTCACAGAGAAATGCTAGCAACCAAACAGTTGAGTCCTGAACTCAATGAAGTCCTCCTTACAGTTGTAAAGGCTGTGAATTTAATCCGGAGCAAAGCTCTTAATTCAAGATTGTTTGCTACGCTTTGTGATGATATGGGCTCGCTTCATTTCAAACTTCTCCTCCACACTGAAGTACGATGGTTATCCCGAGGGCGTGTATTGGCCAGATTTTATGAACTTAGAGAGGAGGTTTGTATGTTCCTTGACAAAAACAATCCAGAACTAGCGGCTGTGTTTCGGGATGGACAATGGGTGGCTAAACTTGCTTTTTTGACTGATATATTTGAAATTATAAATGTGCTGAATCTTGGTCTTCAAGGGCCCTCACACATAGTATTCGATCTGTGGAAAAAAATTGCTGCATTCAAACAAAAGTTAAAGTTATGGCAAACTGAAGTAGAGAAAGGATCTTTTGCTATGTTTAATCTGTTTTCTGAATTTATAATAGAAACGGAAGGTATGAATATAAATAAAGAACAGCTGTCATCTTTGGCAAAGGCTTACATAGCATCGCTTCAAGGGTATTTTGACAACTATTTCCCTGCCAGTTCTGACGTCAGTTCTAAAAACTTGTGGGTGGCAAATCCTTTTTTACCACTCAAGGATATTGATCTTACACTTAATGAACAGGAAGAACTTATTGAGATATCTTCTGATCCTCAGCTTGAAGTTGTCAAAATACAATGTGACAATATTGCAAGCTTTTGGATCAAGTTACTTGATGAGTACCAAACCCTCAGCCAAAAAGCCTTGAAAATTCTACTTCCTTTCAATTCTACATATCTTTGTGAAACAGCATTTTCAACACTAAATGTTATTAAGAATAAGCATCGTAACAGTTTGTTGAAATTTGAAATTTAAATTTAAATTTAAAATTTAAAATCCATTCAAGTTGAGTTTGACCTCTTTGAAGCCAAATATCGAAGATCTTGCCAGTAAAATGCAAAACCAAGGAAGTCACTGAGAGACTTAGTGTCATATTTTGTAAGCGTTTTACAATAGATTTATAATGTTTCTATAACTATATTAAGACTATAACTATGTTTTTTTTCTAATTACTTACTCTTAATACAATGTATATTAAAGGATTTAAAATACATTTCTCTAGTTCTCAATTTAATTTACCTAGTTATAAAATCATGTGGTCCGCAGACGTTTTCTTATAGATCTTGTGGTCCTCGAGGGAAAAAGGTTGGGAACCACTGCTCTAAGGCTTCTCGAGCATGTTTATCTGCCAGTTCATTTCCAGCGGTTCCAATATGAGACGGAACCCACAGGAAAGCAACATTTTTGTGATTTAGTTTGTGCAATTCTTGTCTTATGAGTTTGGCCACACGGTGGGGAGAATAGATTTTAGTGATGATTTCTAAAGAATTTAAAGGGTCCGTAATTATGAGAAAGTTAATTTGAGAACTTTTCCTAACATGACATAGGACTTTATATATCGCAAAGAGTTCTCCTGTTAAAATAGTCTTTGTCCCCTCTAGTTTATATTTCTTAATTTCATTCTGTGTTACAAAGGCAGATGCAACACAATATTTAGTCTTTGATCCATCAGTGAATAACTGTTCGAATGAGGAAAATTGAGAAATTAAGGTTTGATATTTAGAAATAATTATGTGACGATTGGTTTCTTTCTTATTTTCTGACACTAGATCCGTTATTAAATGAGGAGAAGATATTAGCCAAGGGGGGGGGGGGAGTTGGTATTTTGCTAGGATAGATTTTGGGAACTTTAAGGTGTAGTTCATTTATGATTCGTTTGCATTTTTCTTGAAAGGGAATGTGAGTTTTTGTATGCTGAGTACTTGAAGGCAAATAGTTTGGTGACATTGTGAAGAGTACCGCTTCACTGCATATGAGAGTATTAACTCCTGTCTTCTTAAATCTAAAGGTAGTTCACCGAGTTCGGCCTGAAGACTTATAATAGGAGTTGTTCTAAATGCACCACATATTATTCTAAGAGCGTTGTTTTGTACGATATCTAAAACTTTTAGAGTTGTTTTTGAAGCAGATGAGTAAGCTTGGCATCCATAATCAATCTTGGAACGGATCAGATTTTTATATAATGTGGTAGAGTCCTACCGTCCGCTCCCCAGTTTGTACCAGAAAGTCATTTCAAGAGGTTTAGTCTTTTTTGACATGCTGCTGAAATATATTTAATATGTTCTTTCCAGGTTAAAGCTTGATCAAATATTAGACCTAGATATTTAATTGTTTCTACATATTCGAGTCTCTGACCTCCAAATTTTAAAGTAGGTATCTCCTTTATCTGCTTTGGTCTCTTTGAAAATAGGATACAGCGAGTTTTGGATGAAGCAAATTGAAAACCACTCCTCTTTTTTGACCAAGATATAAATTTATCGAGTTGATCTTGTACTAATTTGGCCATACTCTGTATATTGTTTCCCTTTAAGAATATTATGAGATCATCAGCATATAATCTAGCTTGAATGGGTTTATTCATTGATTTGATTATATCATTAATAGCTATAAGAAAAAGCGTCGGACTGATCACTGATCCCTGAGGTGTGCCATTTTCTTGATATTTCACATTAGATAGAAGACCGTTTACTTTTAGCTTGAAATTTCTATTTAGGAGAAAATTTTTAACAAAAGCGAGTATATTTCCTTGATAACCCCATGGTTTCAGTGTTGATATTATTTTGTGATTCCAGGCCATATCAAATGCTTTATGCAAATCAAAATAAATTGCAATACATTTCTGGTTGTTACAGAAGGCGTTATTAATATGCGTTTCTAGATCTACTAAGTTGTCGGTGGCCGATTTTAAAGGACGAAATCCAGATTGTTCATGAATCAGATGGTTGTTTTCTTCCAGACACCACAATGACACATGACACAAGTTAGAGAGACAGGACGATAAGAATCTGCTTTGTTTCGTGGTTTATTAGGTTTTAAGATGGGAATAGTTATAGAGGATTTCCATAATCTGGGAAATTCATGTTTAGTCCATATACGATTGTATATTTTTAATAAAATGTCTAAAGCTTGTTCAGGTAGGTGTTTCAGAAAAGAAGCTGGAATGTCATCCGGACCTGGAGATGTGTCCTTTGAAGAATCTAACATCTCTCTTATTTCTCTGATTGTGATAAGTACATTTATAGGTTCATTATTGTTTACTATGTTGATAGGAATACTTTCTTTTTGTTCTTTATATGTTAGGAAATCTTTATCATAAATAGAATTTGAGGATGTTAACTGGAATGTTTCGGCTATTTTTTCTACGATTTCTGCATGGTCTGTTGTAGATGATTTATTGTCTAATTCTAATGAATCTATTCCTTGATATGAACTCGAGCCTGTTATCTTCTTTATTTTCCTCCAAACTTTTGATACAGGTGTGTAATTATTTATCGTTTCTACATATTTTATCCAGGATTGTCTTTTAGATCTTGTGGTAACCAGTTTGGCTCTAGCCCTACTCCTTTTAAGTTCGATTAAATTTTCTAGATTTTTGTGTCTTTTGTACTTTTGAAGAGCTTTTTTACTTAGTTTAATAGCTTCTTTACATTCTTCATTCCACCAGGGAGTAACTTTATCTCTTTCAATGAACTTTGTTTTTCCTATTGCTTTTATAGCTGCTTCGGTTATGATTTTATTGAATTGTAGAATTATTTCGTCTATTGTATTATCTAAACAAATCATTGAAGATTCACTACGGATAATTTCTTGAAAAAGGCCCCAGTCAGCTTTGTCTAACCTCCATCTCGGATCAGGATCTACTGGCGTAGATTTAATAAGTGTTTCTCTATTAAAATCGGGTAGTGATCACTCCCATATAAGTCTGTTTCTACGTACCAATTGTGATTTATTTGAAGAGTGGGCGTACAAAGTGAGATATCTATAGAAGAAAATGTCCCTGTCGATAAGCGTAAGTGGCTGCTACTACCATCGTTTAGTATTGCAAGATTTAACGTGTTCACTATATTTTCAATCTTTTTTCTGGTAGATGTAGTTTTAAAGGAATCCCAGTTAGTGTTATGCCCATTTAGATCTCCCAGTATAAATTTTGGATTAGGTACCTGATTTATTAGGTTTACAAGATGTTGTTCTTCTAGGTTATAATTTGGAGGTATATATATATATATATTACATATGTTAACTTTTTGTGTTGTACCAATTTGTACAGCTACAGCTTCCAGATTTGTGCTTAGAGGAATTTCTTTGGATATTATTTGTTCTTTTACATAAATGGCAACGCCACCTGAAGCGTGACCAGCATTATCCCTATTTTTAAATATGAATTAAAAGATTTTAGATTCATGAAGGTGGAATCTTTAAAATTAGTTTCTTGAAGACAAATAATTTGTGGTGTGTATTGATTGATTAACAACTGTAACATAGGTAAACGAGTTTTAAAGCTATTTAAATTCCACTGTAAAATTTTGTTATACATAATGATTATATTTTATTAATGAACACAAAAATTAAAAAGTGGAGGAATCACTGTCAGAATCCAAATTCGTTAAATTAAGTGGTAAATTAATTTGTACAGCTAATTTTTTTCTCAATTTAGTGCAGCGATATTTTGTTGTTCTGTCTTTTAAATGTGGGTGAATTTCATCCAACATAGTGATAATAGCTACGATGTCAGAGTTATAATCCTTCGCTACCGTTACTACATCAGAGTAGCCGTAGCAATTTTCTAGTAGACTTTCAACTTGCTGACTGCTGAGGCAAAAAGGAGGCGAGTGATTATCTATATATGTTTTAGTATTGTCTGAAAACTTTATGTTTTGTTCAGGTTTTTTTCTGTTCTACTCTTTTTCTTATTTTGTGTTATAGTTGGAGTTGCGAATTGGACATCCTCAGAAGTAGGAGAAGAAACAGCAGAAGCGGTACGTTTTTGTGAGTTATTTTGTGTTGAGGGATGATCGGACTTTGTATTGTCCACCAAAATATTTTTGTTTGTCTCAAGATTCATAGGGGTATTTAAAGTTTGGGAGAGGGGTGAGTTTGATAGTTCTGGATTTTGTGTCGTAGATAGCTTAGACATATCTAGGGGTACGGTTTGTTTTATTAGTGAACTGTGGTCTTTGATGGGTTGTGTATTATTGGAAGAAGAAGCGGTAGTGGTGTCAGAAATAGAAAGTGCTGAATTCTGGGCCTGAGTTATGTTGTCTGATTGATTATTGCTTCCTGTAGGTATTATACTCATAGGTGGTGGAAATGAGGCAGTGCATTGTAAAGCATTGTGTCCTGCCTGCTTGCATTTGAAACAGCTGTGGCTGTCTAGTGTTAAACATAACCTATTTACTATTCCATCTTGTTCTATATCAATGTATTCCGGTAAAGATGCATTTTCTGGAGGCGAGATGTAAATTTGTCTTCTAAAACTAAGTATATGGCTGTAAGCTGGGTCAGTAGCTCCAATTCTCAGTTGTATCATTGGCGATAATAATGTTAAGCCTAGATTTTGTAAACATCCTGTGATTTCTTCATTAGAAATTGTGGGGCTTGCATTAGATATTAGCAACCTATCTGATGGGGTAATTAACCTTCGAGCAACTATACGAGTGTTATTAATTGTGATACTTTCATTATTTTTTGGAAAATCGTCGACAATGTTTTTATCCCTCAAGTATATGCATACTCGATTGTTAGAGATGCGTGAACAATATATTATATTATGTGGGTTCACTATTGGTCCAATCTGTAGGAGATAGTCTTGTATTTTAAAACCATCTATTGATGTAAATACTACGGCTTGATCTCTGTTTGGTAGTAGATTCGAGTTCTGGGCTAACGCCGCTGAATACGATTTAGTAGGGTTATTGACGTTCTGTGACATGTTAAATATTATGAAGTAGGTAAATTAAATAGGTACTCACTAAATTTGTTATCATCCAATGATAACAAAATCTATCATCACCCAATGATTAATAGATGTGTTGTTTTGCACTTCACTAACAAAAACTTGTGAAATTAAAACGCAATTATTATAAACTAATGGTTATCTACGATAACGACTTTACTGTCCGAACGTTCGAACGAGACTGCCTATACATTTTGTTTCTGCTCTATAGCATTTTTTTAGGGCTAAAAATAATTGATAAAGCCAGCATAGACGTCTTTTTTCAACAGCAAATGGCTAAAAAGGGCATAGAAAAGGGTCGAATATTGGCAATAAAATTATTTATTAAGTATACCCAAATTGCTGAGGACAAAGATTTGTTGTTCATTTTGAGCAAGTGCTGTGCGGAGCAAAAAAACAGCAGATTATAACTTGGAGATGGTTATTAGAAAAAATAAATCGGAAATTTGCCAGTCATCTTGCAGCTGCCCTGCTGGCACTGGATATTCTGCGGCTTGCAAACACATCGGAGCCTTGTTTCTCTTTGGAACATTTTTCTATAACTAGGTAAACAGTCTAAACAGGTAAACTTTCACACTGTCTTTTTTAAATATGGTTTTAATGGCTGTATTAGTGTTAAACTAACGTTTTAGTGTTCATTTTTATATCTTTTAGGACATCTGTCATATCTTTTAGGAAAAGTACAAGAATTGGTGTCGTGTACATCGGAAAGTAAGACATGGAATAGGTCTCCTGAAGTAATATTCCAAATAAACAATATAGAAAAGACAAATGTTTCCCAATCAAAGGCATATACTGACCACATAATTAATTCTTTAATTAACAGAAATATATTTTGCAACTTAACAAATAGTAGAGAGGTTGTCAACTTGGCCCATGATATTGATCATTCATACACACATATCCGTGATTCAGAAGGGTGAGTATCTTTGCATATTTTCAAATTGGTAAGAAAAAATCTAACGTGCTATATACTAAGAATATAAGTCATAAAAAAGACCATTGAATTTTATTGTTAATAAGGTATTATCGAAGTAGAAAGTAAAATAGTTAATTACTACAGTTATGCATCATATTTCATCACCATTTTGATACTTAGTTGTAATAGTTATTTCAGCAGTGGTAATAAAACATTTGAAGAGTCGTAGTGAAAACTCATTTTTGACTTATACTCTTATCATAATACATAGCACCATAGAAATACCAAATGTTGCTTTATAATTGCATATAGGTCTGGATCCTGCGTACCAAAAAAAAGTTGATTAATAGCAAGCTAAAAATTTGTTAATATGTTAACGGTGTCTAGTAGGACAAACCTTGATGTATGGGAACACTGGAACAGGGGAAGTTTTAATTGTGGAACAGGTTAAAAATTTGGAACGTCAGACTACGAAAATGTCCCATGTATTTTGTCGGACAGAACTTCCAATTGATTTGTTGCCCTTTAATTAAACTCTCATGCAAAAATCAGACTGCTATTTATCACCAGCACATTCCTGTTATTTGACATGTTCTACGTGTCAAACTTATTAAAATGCCCAGTTGGTGATAAATAGCCGTCTCTGATTTTTGCACGAGAGTTTAATGAAAGGGTAACAAATCAATTGGAAGTTCTTTCCAAAAAAATACATGGGACATTTTCGTAGTATGACGTTCCAAATTTTTAACCTGTTCCACAATTAAAACTCCCCCGTTCCAGTGTTCCCATGCATCAAAGTTTGTCCTACTGGACACCCTTAAGCTATTAACAAATTTTTAGCTTACTATTAATCAATGTTTTTTTGTATGCGGGATCCAGACCTAATATTATATTGTTTATTAGTCTTGATTAAATATGTTCATATGAATTGTTTTAACAGTTGTTCAATTTTTTGGTTGTTAATGGCATTAAAAAAACTGAAGAACAAATGCAAATCGATGAATTTGATCTACAATCAAAACCTGGACCAAGTAAAGAGAGGTTGGGAAATGATAATATTGGTATTTGTATTAATGTTTGGTTTATTTTTTAAGTGTATAAATAAGTAAAATCATTGGCTTATATATATATATATATATATATATATATATATATATATATATATATATATATATATATATATGATTATTAATATGTAGTGACTGTTAATAATACAAAAAGAATAATTTTGGGGAATGCAGTCAATGTGTTTTTTATATATATATATATATATATATATATATATATATATATATATATATATATATATATATATTAGGGTGGCCCACATTATAATGTTAATTTTTCAAAGTTATATTAGACACCTGGGCACCCTCTAACTTTTTACTTATAATATTAATAGTATTTATGCAAAATTTCAAGATGATATTCCATTTGGAAACGAGTGCTCAAAGACATTTTATGTTGGGCATAATTTTAGAAAATCGGAATATTTGAGGGAATTAAAAATCAAGAAAAAACAGCTCAAAGTAAGTAAACTAAATGTATTTTATTTACAGTATAAAGGTACAATAAAACAATGCAATGATATTCATGAAAAGAATTTGCTGTGGGCGATCAATCCTTTGTTGATATTTTCAAACTATCGACGATCGCTTGTTTTGTAGTCTTTGTAGGCACCATCTTTCTGTTAGCTTCTATGACCTGGAGAAGCACCTGCTTTTCATCTTCATCATTTGTTAACAGCTTGTTAAACTCTTCAAACAGCTTTACTCCTCTTTCAGCCAAGTCATTAACAACTTTCAGATTTCTGATGATGTTTTGACCTTTGATATACTCTTGGTCATCTGTCCATTCATCTGGGTTTTTGGTGAAAAAATTGGTATTGATTTCCAATTTCTCAAGTTACTGCAGGAAGCAAAATCAGCCAAACGCGCTTTCTCAGTTAGGAGTGCTGAATTGCCTCTCACTTTCCGTTCAGCAGGCTCACATTTCATTTTTTCAACGATTTCCACCTTATCATCAACAGATACTTTTTTTTAGAACAGACTCAAACCAACCAACTCATCCGAAAGATACCAAAGATGAGATTTGAAAGCCTTTTTGACAATTTCAGTTACTTCAGGATCAATATCATGGTACTTTGTCATATCATTCCACAGTGAGAGATCTGACCATGGAGCATTTGAAGCTAAAGGAGCTTCTACCCAGTACTTGACGTAGACAAGAACTCCAAATTTCACAAAGCGTTCAAGCTGAGCTTTCTCCCTTTGCGTTGTCACGAAACCACTGTCATCACGAAACAAATAGATTTTGATGCCATATAACAACTTAGCCATCCAACGGGCGTGGTGTACCGCACCAGGAGCTCTCCAATGAATTTTGACTGGAGTGTGGCCTAAAGCAATTAAAGCCAGCTCAATCAACTCCATATAGTCATCCCGAGGCTGATTTTTGCCTTTTAAGGCAACTTGGAGAACATCAACTGCAGATTGTTTGAAATCTTCACTGCCAGGAATGTTTCCCAAAGACTGATAACTATCTTGTCTGATATATTGCCATGCTGCTTTGAATCTTTTGAATATAGGTATATCAGGTGAACTGGAGGGACCAAAACAGAAAGTAAATACTTTACTGAGTACAATCTCTAAAACATGGTGTCTGCATGCTAGTCATAACAATTCTCCTTCAACTAGGTGTTCAATCAGAACACAAGCTCCATTTTTCAACCCTGTGTTTACAGATGTTGTGTCAAAACACATACCCACTACCTTTTTACCCAAACCCCATTCAGTAAGCTTTTTGTAAACAGCATTAGCTGAATTTTCACCAGTACCACCAACTAATTTTGGTACACCAAGCAATTTATCTGTATTGTCAGCAGGACAAGATACTATGACAGGCAAACGGTCTACCTTGTCACTTCCCAAAATATCAGGAAGAATTTTTCCATCCCAGTGTACAATGACGGGATTATCAAAAGAGGTAGATTCTTTAATAGTTTGAAATATAGTTTTTCGTGCTTCCTTCCTTTCCCGTTGAATAGTGCTTCTTGAGACCGGCAATTCACTGGGATCATGACCGAGAGCTGCTGCGATAGGAGCCATTAATCTTAAAGCTTCCCTATCAGAAACTTTGTTGCGATCCAATGCACTAACAACATTTGTGGAAAACAAACGTCTCTTTGCGATTGGTGGAGATGACAAGTCTGTGTGTGAATCTCTTTTGTTTCTTTGGGATGCCGAAGATGATGATGGTTTATACAGCTCTTCTTCTGATAAGCTGTGTTTTACTGGAGTACACTCATCTGATGAATCATCCTATGAACTTTGGCAGGAAGCAGTCGGAGTCACCAGAGGCGAAGCGGTTCCCTCTTGAGCTTTTTGAAGTCTTTTTTGTTCTTTTAACTTTCTTTCAAGGATTCTCTCCTGTTTTTTTTTTATATTCCTTATCTTCTGATGTTATGATCATTTTTCTGTCAGTTCTTTGATCTATTAGAAACTGTCTGTCCTCATCTACTTTACACATAACCAGGGCTTCACTGTGAGCAATATCAAAAAGCTGATCGAGCTGCTCTACAAACAGATTTTGTCTTTTGTTCTGGGCATCGAAGTTTCTTCCTTTATTTTTCTTTAGCATAAGCCATTCATTGTGTATTTTCTCAACTTTTTCAATACAATGTTTTTTTTAATCTGGTAGGAATCGCAGCCTTTTGCCATACTGACATCACTTCTTCCAAGGTTAAGTGGCTAGCATTCCTTATGGATTTTTCTCGTTTAGGAAAAAATGAAATCTGAGAAGAACTTGCCTTACAGAAGGTAGTTGGTTCAACTGAGATATGGGTTCTAATTCTCTTATTCCAATTAAAAAAATATTGTCTGCTGTACGCGTTGAAGTGGAGGGCGAAGCCATGACTACGCACATGCACAAATCACAGTTCTTACTTTTGTTCACTTTTTGCACTTGACTCGTATTTTCTACTAGTAACAAAATAGTCTTTTAAGACAAATATTATCAGTTTTTTTATATATATCAATTACTAAGTCTTTAAATGCACAATTTTCACAATTTCAGCATCTGAAACAAAAAAATAATGTAAGATATTAATTTTTGAAAATTCGACGAAATTGCGAAATTTTCAAAACTTTGAAGACTTTGAGTACTGCTTTCCACTCCACCTATGACATTGAAACTTTAGGGATTTACTTCTATTAGGCAAAGTAAAAAAATGAGAGGGTGCCTAGGGATGTTCTACAATTTTGAAATTTTTGGGCCACCCTAATATATATATATATATATATACATATTAACCAGCAATAGGAAGCCAAAATGTGAACATTCTACGGCTTATTCGCAGCCCTTCAGCCTTTTCAAAGCCCGATTTCGGGCTTCGTATGGTTTTCTTGTCGTTCTTAGACTTACAGGGGGAAGGGAAAGGAGCTGGTCGCACACACACATGTATTGGGGGGCTGCTAATAGCTTGCCGTCTTTAAGTTGCCCAAAGTTCGCATATATAATGAGTAAATACTAAAAAACCTGCAATTTTTCGGGCTCCATAATGATGGAATTTATATCTATATATACACCATTTAGTGCAAGCTTTTGCCGCGGAGTCGCTGTTGCAGTCGGTGTATATGTTTTTATACAGATTTATGTCGTAAGCATTTTACGAATCCCTAAAAAAGGCAACATCGCAATATCATATGTTTTAATTTTTCATCTATAAGATAACAAATCTGTGATTATACATTGTGTTTGATTGAATACGTTGTGCGGGCATTATGCGTCCCCAATGAAGCGTTCGCAATGAATAGTAGCAATGGTAAATGCAAGTCATGAAGATGAAATCAGGACAAATGGAAGTGAGGTGAGTATATTTTTTAAATAGATAAATTCAATAAATTTCACATAAACCACACTATGACTCCGCTTTACAGTCGAAATTTATAATTAATTACATCTCATAGCCCAACTAATTTAAGTGTACCTGCATAACTATTGCAAAATTTGCTACCACAATTTAAGTGAAAATCAGACTGGTTACTCGACAAGATTAAATCCGCAGGTTTTAAAACTACTTTTTCCAAGATCGATTCATGGATTTATATCACATTACTTGCACATATGTATACAAACAAGTACTATTTTTAAAAGGATAACAAATATTGGTCCTATTTTGTGTTGTAGAGGCTGGTAAAATCCGAATTGGACAAGCTTTGTTGGAGAAGGTCCCCGTTTTCTTTCAAATTTATGACGGTAGAATAGAAAAATTATATTAAAAATTCAAATATATTTCATTTGCTTTTTTTATATCAAGATTAATGTAATTAAAGGTCGTAAACAGAATATTTTAGTTAGGTCAACCGGAGGATAAACTCACTTAAACATGAGGTTTCAGATTAATGTGTAGGAGTGCTAACATAAGTGCACTGAAGTTAAAAGTTAAGCTAATTTTTTATATTTACTTCATAAATGTACATATCTTTTGAAGAAAACACCCGAAACATACCCGAATCTTCATCGATGTTTTTGAAAATAAGTTGAAAATATTTGTAATTGAATTCTTTCAAAAATAAGTGAAAATTAAGCACTATCGTTTTATTTTTTTTTCAGTCATATAGTTTTGAAAAATTTGACTTTTTAATTTATTTTTTGATGTAGCGGCTAAAAAGCTAAAAATCTGGACGATTTGCATGATCAACATCTTCATTACAAAATAGAAACTAGGTTTTAACTACAAAACGTATGTTTTTACAATTATAATTATTATTATGGCTCAAGCACCCAATCTGATTCAATTAAACTAATGGCATTTCTGGAATCAACAAATGATTTTATTTTATGGCAAGCAGTTTTAAAATCTCTTTTTGTAGTTCTTTAAAACCAGTGTAATAAAAATATATATTAACTAAGCGCGGACCACTGACTTACATTCTGCTTATGCAAGGTATTTGCGGTTTGTTTATTTATTTAAGGGTTATTGTTTATCGAAAAATAAACTTTCTTGTCTATAGCTGTAGCAAATTCTTGTTTCATTTTTGAGATACGAAACTAACAAGTTTTTTTTTAATATAATGTATTAGAATATTCGAATAAAATTCGGTATGCATTTGTTGCGCAAGCCTCTGTTCTAGCCGGTATATAAAGCGGATATATACCCAGACCCAGATATATTATGTTGTACGCATTTTACGAAGCCCTAAATCTGTTACGTAGTAATAGAACATGTTTTCATTTTTCTCGATAAAGATCTTAGATCATTGTTTAATAATATCACCTTCTAAAGAATAGGTTGTGCCGGCATAACAAGATGAAGCGATCTCAAGGAATGGTAGCGATGGCCAAAATAAATGCCAATCAAAATGGCATTAATGAAAATGAGGTATGGACATTTTTTTAGAATTGATCAAATATTCACTACCTGTGAAATATTCACTGTGAACAAAATTTTAAATTTACTATAAAAAAATAAACGGTGAATGGTAAACTGGTAATGACATTTTATATAAGTAGTTGCTAGTAGCAACTAGGCATCTTGTTAATATATAATTTTTATTTCAATTATTTAAAAAATCAAAACAAATAATTAAACGTCTTCTATAAATACATTAATTAATATTGACAATTTAATTAAATAAGTTAATTATTATTTTTACCTATGAATATGATGCAAAAAGAAAACTGCAATAAATTAAAAATACAATAAGAATAAGGTTTATTATTCTATTTTATTATTATATTTGAAGATACAAGTGCATGAAGGGTGTATGTGACAATTTTTTCAAAATATGTTTTTTATGTTAAAAGTACATTGTTCGACCGTAGAAATTTTTCAAACAAGTCAACGTTTAAAATTAATATTTTCTAGAGTGTATAGGATCTATGTACAGAGTAAAAGTAAGTGGATAAAGGACCTATGTACACAATGTATATACAGTGATAAGCGCCCTAATAACCGGCAAAATAGCGCAAAAGATGGAAAACTTACCAAATTGTGAGATAAAAAGAAATTAAGCTAGTCGAGCTGGGATATTTAGCGACATTAACCTATACATTTACATTATATTGATTGTTTCCCACCTTTACACGTATCAGAGGAGTATATCAACTAAAACTGTCACTGTGACAGTGGCATTTCTCAAACTCGTCCGATATGTCTAAAGCTGGGAAACAATCAATATAATGTCAATCTATATGTTACTATCGCTAAATTTAACACCTTCATTAGGTTCATCTCTTTTTATCTCACAACTTAATATGTTTTCCATCTTTTGCGCTATTTTGCCGGTTATTAGATTAGTACGCTCATCACTGTATAAAAAATATATAATAAATGATTATTTTAAATATTGTTAATAAATATATTAGTTTTAGGACTACATATTCTATAAATTTAGTATATTTATACCTTATATTAAAAAAATTGTAGTATAAAAATTTTATCTTAACTTTTCTCAATAACTTGAAAGTGTGACATAGACCCTTCATGCATTTGTGTCTTCATTTATTTAATATACACTCTGCGCCAAAACTAACCGGCCACCTTAAAAATGGGTCATTTTTATGTCTTATATCTCCTAAACCTGTTATCCGATTTAAGTGATTTTTTTAGTATGTTATAGCCTTATTCCTTGGCAATATCTATATAGTAATGTTGTTGCTAAACAGGTAAATTTTCATTGTATACCGGGTGTACGAATCAAACTGTGTTTTTTTCTTAAAGTTTGCATCACCCCGTGGAATATTCTAGGATTTGTAGAATATGTACTGAAATTATTGAAACCTACCTATAGCCTCATAATTTCTCAACATTTTGCTGTTTGAGTGATTAGCTTATGTTGGATAATAAAAAAGTTAGGCGCTTTAACTAATACACATGTATTTTATCAATACAAGGTGCTTTTAAAAAATATTTCAAAGTTCAAGGGGCAATTCTGCATGAAAAATAATAACAGATTGCTTTATAAACTTATGTCCGCAAATGCTTCGTTTACGAGATAGGGGGTGTTGAAATTTTTCTGACAAACTGACGATTTCTTTTTGCTTTAAAAGCGGTTGAGATATGCAAATGCAATTTGGTGGGTTTTATGGCGTAGTTATTGCATATTTTTTTACATACAATTAAGAATTTAATATTCACCATTGGCGCGCATACGGGTAGTATGATCTATCATATTACCCGCTAATATGTATGCGCGCCAATGGTGAATATTAAATGCTTAATTGTATGCCAAAAACTGTGCAATAACTACGTATTAAAACCCACAAAATTTCATGTGCATGTCTCAACCGGTTTTAAAGTAATAAATAAATCGTCAGTTTGTCAGAAAAATTTCAACACCCCCTATCTCCGAAACGAAGCATTTGCGGACATAAGTTTATAAGGCAAACTGTCATTATTTTTCATGCAGAATTACCCCTTAAACTTTGCCAAATTTTTTAAAAAATACCAAAAAATATCCAACATAAGCGAATTAATCAAACAACAAAATGTTGAGAAAGCATGAGGCTATAGTTAGGTTTTAATTTCAGTATTCACATATGCTAGAATATTCCACGGGGTGATGCAAACCTTAAGAAAAAAACACAGTTTGATTCGTACTCCCGGTATACAATGAAAATTTACCTGCTGAGCAACATTCTTACTATAACGATATTGGCAAGGAATAAGGCTATAACATATTAAAAAAATCACTTGAATCTGACAACAGGTTTAGGAGATATAAGACATCAAAAATGACCTATTTTTAAGGTGGCCGGTTAATTTTGGCACATAGTGTACTTATTTAAACACTTTAAAAAGTTATAAGGGAGTTTCCCCAAGAAGTGCATCATTTTTTGGTTACTTCACGTTGAAATATTCGCTTTGACATTTGACGAATATGAATCTATTTTTCATTAGCTACAACTTTGCTTCTACTGGGTCTAGATAGTTCATACGTACATAGACCATTTTTTTTTTCAATTATTTATAAGCTATATTTTTACTAAGAAGGTTTTTTCAATAAAATACTTCATTTCTGTGTTATTTGCAAAAAACCGTCTAAAAATGTTTTTTTTTTGTTGAACAATGAACATATTTTCTCACACATAATTCGAAATGTATTAACTTCGTGAAAAAATGCTATAGAACAAAAGTTGTTTATAATTGAAGAGTGGAAATTCAAAATGGTCTAATTCCATTTTAGTCACATTTGACTTGTAACTGTTGTGAATTTCAATTTCCAAAGGACTTGACCAACACTCATTAGGAGTCCTTGCTATAAACTAAAGAACCAACAAAAACATATAATGCGTGATCCTATGTAAAGAGCACACAGTCAATTCAAAGCCCGGGTCTTAAAGTAAGCTGGCAACACAGCAGGGCTTCCTAAAATGTATTAAGTATACTTTTTTACACATTTGGGCTTCGATTTGCTGGATTATACTTCGGGCTACTAGTAGTCTATTTAGTATATATAAAAAAATAAATGAAAGAAATTATTTCCCCTCTCAGGTTGCTCTTGATTAACTCGTTACCCTGATCATTTTAATATAAAATATACTCCTATAAGATGAATATTTCACCCGGGCTGTGGGTTGTCTGTTAAGTGTTCCGGGCTTCTCAATGTCCGATTGGTATGTATATATATATATATATATATATATATATATATATATATATATATATATATATATATATATATTGTTGTGATCTTACTTTTGAAATCTAATGATGTTCTCAGATGTAATTTATCTTAATTAATTAATCAATAATTATCTCATTAATCAAACAGATCAAATACCAATATAGTGTCAATCTCAGGGCTAAATTATAATATCAATTACTTACTTTCGTGGGTTCAAAGTATTTCTCAGTGGATTCCTAATCGGGATAGATAAAAGAGAGTAAAATAATACACACATACGGATTTCAATTAGAAATTATAAAAATCGTTTATTTTATCTAAATGGCAATAACTGCTTAATATCTCTTATATCTTATCTTTCTATCTTTATTTAATACAACAGTTACAAAAATGGGAATCTTATTTCTTTTTGTCTCCAAATTTATTTTATTTACAATGAACTATTATGATTTATCAGTAACAAATTGATTTAGGTTTGATGAAAATTTTTTTAATAGTGATTGTGTGGCTCAATTTTCAATGTGGTGTTTAATACACAAACCATACATTCATGTCATAACAAAATAGACTGACCTTTACTGATGATTTGACAATGTCTTCACACAAAACGTTTCCTATTGGTTTGGGTTGCGATCCAACGACTCGTCCAAGTCTTCCAGTAATGCCTCTGCTCCTTTGAAAACTACGCCTCGTACAGCACTCGTTCCTGCCTTCTCCTGATGCCATGTTCCACCTTTTTTAAACACTTCAACAAACCGGGATACTCTAGACTCAAGGAGTTATATACTATCTCGACTCGGCCTATCACTCGTTCCACGATATCTTACTTTTTATTTTTCAAAAACAAAACTAACCAACCCGGCGGTTTCACTTTTTTGTACACTCTTCTCGAAAACTGGACTTCGCCTCCTGATCGCTCAAAACACTGACTCTCATTGCTCATTCATTCTCCTTCCAAATACCCCTTCCAGCATTCAAAAATCAACCAATCCAAAGCAACTTTCAATTATCCGTATTTGCCAACACAAACTTTCCTTTTTCTAAATATCTTAATGGATTTCAAGAAAAAATAATATTCCCCATTTCAATTTTACTTTCCACATTAATCCTCTTTACAAATTTAATAACCTATTATCTTATTTACTAGAATATGAGTTATCGGTGGTTATTGACATACCTTTCCACGAACACTTTTTTTTTAAACATCACTCTAATTGTTTACTTGAGTCGTATTGTTCCTGGGGTTCGTAAACACTTCTCCGAAACACTTTCTTAAAAACTACCTATACAAAATTTGTTTTATACAGGGTGTTCCAAATTTACATGCCCGCGGTCGAGAAAAACGAAAACCTTTATTTTTATTTGAATTTTAAATATAACTATAGACTTTTATTTCTTATGTCAAATAGGAATATAACAATATATACAGTATGTCCCTGTAAGTTGTATCCATGTGGAAAACTTTTTTATTATTAATTTTACGAAAAAAAGTTATTCTTTATAAAAAGCTCTGCATGGTCCAAAACCTAAGATTTAACCATCAAATATCAAATTTTTTGAATATTATACGAGGTATGTCAAAAAGTTTGAATTTCACTCAAGAGTAAAGTAGCTTTATTTTTCGTAATATTGGAAATTGCTATTATGAAAAGTTGTTTGGAATTAAAAACTATATTCTAATATGCAATTTCATCCTTCTAATTGAAAAATTTTTTTTTGAAAAATTACGGATAACTATCATTATTTTTTCAGTTATTTCAATTCTGATAACTCTTTTATTATTAATTTTACGAAAAAAGTGATTCTTAATAAAAAGTTCTGGATGGTCTAAAACTTAAAATACAACCATCTTATATCAAATTTTATCAATTTTATACGAGGTATGTCAAAAAAGATAAATTTAGATCAAAAGTAAAGTACCTTTATAGTTCAGAATATTTCAATTAGAAGGATGTAATTACATACTGTAACATAGTTTTTAATTCTAAATAACTTTTCATAATAACAATTTTCGATATTGTGAAAAATAAACGTATTTTACTCTTGAGCGAAATTCATATTTTTTGACATACCTCGTATAAAATTGATAAAATTTGACATAAGATGGTTGTATTTTAGATTTTAGACCATGCAGAACTTTTTATTAAGAATCACTTTTTTTCGTAAAATTAGTAATAAAAGAGTTATCTGAATTAAAATAACTGAAAATAACGTTAGTTGTCCATAATTTTTCAAAAAAAATTGTCAATTAGAAGGATGTAATTGCATACTAGAATACAGTTCTTAATTCCAAATAACTTTTCATAATAGCAATTTTCAATATTGTGAAAAATAAAGCTACTTTACTCTTGAGTGAAATTCAAACTTTTTTACATACCTCGTATAATATTCAAAAAATTTTGATATTTGATGGCTAATCCTAGGTTTTGGACCATGCAGAGCTTTTTATAAAGAATAACTTTTTTTCGTAAAATTAATAATAAAAAAGTTTTCCATATGGATACAACTTACAGGGACATACTGTGTATATATATATATATATATATATATATATATATATATATATATATATATATATATATATATATATATATATATATATATATATATATATATATATATATATATATGAAATAAATGGCGACTCGATTCTAGTTTTCTGTTGACCTAGATATCAAAATATCAAAAGGCACCGCTGGGAAAATATTCCAAAAATGCGGTTCAGAGAAACTATATGAAACGAGTCTTTGTACTCTCATACAGAGTATGGCATTAGTAAAAATACAAAAATAGACGGTTTAGTTTTGATTTAAATCTGTCTCCTGCCATCCCCCGATAGCGCTATTTCTAGGTCTACCTTTTGTCAAGGAGGCTATGCAAGAAGACAAATTTAAATCAAAACTTCCGTAGTTCTCGGTATACAATAAAACTATTTATACCGGAGTAAGGTTAGAACGCCCTCTAACGGGGAATAAGTGAAATAAATGGCGACTCGATTCTAGTTTTCTGTTGACCTAGATATCAAAATATCAAAAGGCACCGCTGGGAAAATATTCCAAAAATGCGGTTCAGAGAAACTATATGAAACGAGTCTTTGTACTCTCATACAGAGTATGGCATTAGTAAAAATACAAAAATAGACGGTTTAGTTTTGATATTTTGATATCTAGGTCAACAGAAAACTAGAATCGAGTCGCCATTTATTTCACTTATTCCCCGTTAGAGGGCGTTCTAACCTTACTCCGGTATAAATAGTTTTATTGTATACCGAGAACTACGGAAGTTTTGATTTAAATTTGTCTTCTTGCATAGCCTCCTTGACAAAAGGTAGACCTAGAAATAGCGCTATCGGGGGATGGCAGGAGACAGATTTAAATCAAAACTAAACCGTCTATTTTTGTATTTTTACTAATGCCATACTCTGTATGAGAGTACAAAGACTCGTTTCATATAGTTTCTCTGAACCGCATTTTTGGAATATTTTCCCAGCGGTGCCTTTTGATATTTTGATATCTAGGTCAACAGAAAACTAGAATCGAGTCGCCATTTATTTCACTTATTCCCCGTTAGAGGGCGTTCTAACCTTACTCCGGTATAAATAGTTTTATTGTATACCGAGAACTACGGAAGTTTTGATTTAAATTTGTCTTCTTGCATAGCCTCCTTGACAAAAGGTAGACCTAGAAATAGCGCTATCGGGGGATGGCAGGAGACAGATTTATATCAAAACTAAACCGTCTATTTTTGTATTTTTACTAATGCCATACTCTGTATGAGAGTACAAAGACTCGTTTCATATAGTTTCTCTGAACCGCATTTTTGGAATATTTTCCCAGCGGTGCCTTTTGATATTTTGATATCTAGGTCAACAGAAAACTAGAATCGAGTCGCCATTTATTTCACTTATTCCCCGTTAGAGGGCGTTCTAACCTTACTCCGGTATAAATAGTTTTATTGTATACCGAGAACTACGGAAGTTTTGATTTAAATTTGTCTTCTTGCATAGCCTCCTTGACAAAAGGTAGACCTAGAAATAGCGCTATCGGGGGATGGCAGGAGACAGATTTAAATCAAAACTAAACCGTCTATTTTTGTATTTTTACTAATGCCATACTCTGTATGAGAGTACAAAGACTCGTTTCATATAGTTTCTCTGAACCGCATTTTTGGAATATTTTCCCAGCGGTGCCTTTTGATATTTTGATATCTAGGTCAACAGAAAACTAGAATCGAGTCGCCATTTATTTCACTTATTCCCCGTTAGAGGGCGTTCTAACCTTACTCCGGTATAAATAGTTTTATTGTATACCGAGAACTACGGAAGTTTTGATTTAAATTTGTCTTCTTGCATAGCCTCCTTGACAAAAGGTAGACCTAGAAATAGCGCTATCGGGGGATGGCAGGAGACAGATTTAAATCAAAACTAAACCGTCTATTTTTGTATATATATATATATATATATATATATATATATATATATATATATATATATATATATATATATATATATATACAAGAATTACTGGATATTATTGACTGTCAATATCAACAAACAAGTGGTTTATTAGGGTTACAGTCAGAAATTTGGCCAGGATATCAAAGAAACACTCTTTTGACTTTTTGTCTAGCTTTCGGGGTTGTTTGCCCCTTTATCAAGACTCTGTAATATAAAACAAACATGTAAGTATTGGTTAAACTATTACATTGTAATTACACAGTAAATCTGCTAGTCGTTGAGATTATTAAAAAGAAGCTTGATGATGCTCAACATTTCAAATTAAAACAAATATTAAACAGAAGACTAAGGACACAATACATTTTAAAAAATCTGATTAATTATCAGAAGTACAATCATTATTCTGCCATGTTGATCTATTGGTAATGTATGTCAAAACTCTGGCACAGAAAGAACAGAAAGAAGAAACAATCAAATTAAAAAGTAATTAGGTGTTATTATTATTGTGGTTCTTTTCAAAACATCAGATTCCCATACAAGGTGTGTTTAAATTCATAACTGTCTTAAGGTTATGCAACTTATCATCATCCATGTGTATTTTGTAAAACAAACGCGTATTTTTATGTTGTTTCTCTATGTCTGATTTTTTATTTATACATGCATTGCTAGATTTTATGCAACACATTTCTACAAAAACACGTTTACAGTGGTTTGTTTCCCTTGCCAAAATACAAGAACCCTCGAAATTGAACTCATGTTTCAATGTTATATCATGCTATGTTAGTGCACATGCATTTATTTTGTTAACTTTTATGTTCATACGGTGACTGATAGCTCTACTATGGAAATTGCGTGATGTTTCACCAATATATTATATATTATTTAATATTCCATAATAAGTATTTCGAGCTATACCCTGTCCCATATCCATCAATCCTTAAAACATTTTCAATCCTTCTACGCTGAGTCCTAATAAACGCACCACGAAAACCATGCGACGATTTATTTCATATGCATTCTTGATCTTAGGGCATGAGTGGATTTGTTTTGTTTGAAAACAATCATGAAACCCAAGCCTCGTACAAAACACTGTTTAAATGTCACTTCAATTTTGCAATTCTTGCAAATGACGGAGGAAGAAATGGCTGAGAAAACAGTAGTGAACTCCAAAATGCAGTAAAGTAAGGTTGGATTAACAGTCACTTCAATATTTTTCGTTGCTCCAAGTTTCTTTGCAGACGCAGATGTCGATGCCGTATCACTTTCAACTGTATATTTATTTCCATAAAATTTACGTTTTTTTTGGTTCGATCTCTATGAACTGGCTCAGAATGACTTCCCTTTTGCTCCATTTTCAATTATTCTTCAAAAATAAAGCGAGGAAAAATACGTTGTGCGCTGTATTGATGCCACACCGAAAGTGATCGACCGACGCTATACACAAATGTTATGAATTTCTCCCCTCTACTACGTCCCCTACTGTTGGGTCTAATACACAAAAGGGCCAGGTAGCAGCTAGACTCGAAAATATTCGATACAAAATCCAGCGCTGACACGCCCCGCTGAGCGAGCTCCCGTGCTCTCCGTATACCTGCTCCGATATACGGTTGTAACTTTTAAACCACTTTCAATTTCGAAAAATCCTTTTACCCACGTCTTCTACACATTTCAGATGAGATTTATGTAAAAAAAATCGATTTTTTTCACCCAAGACACTAGACGACCCCCTTAAATCATATAGGTAGAGTTCGGGGCGAGTGTATTGCACTCTAGCCCAGAGCCAGAGTATTCTTCTGAAATTCCTTAATCCGTCTACCCTTGGATTTGCGCGGCCAAGCGTCGTTGGTTTTTCGGTGGGAAACCTGAACCTCCTGGGGTTAACCGTGTGGCTGCAATCTTCAGCGTTTCGCGCTGTCAAGCTCCTCGCTAGCTGTCGTTACGAGTAAGGTATGCTAGCAGTGACTTTACTGCTCGACAGCTGGATCGAGAATGAATGACTGTTATTGAAGTAAACGTAGTGAAAACGGTATCCCTTATTTATAACTCAATGCGCATGACAAGTATAATGTTTTACGATTAACGTACGTCAAAAACTAGAAGGTCTAAAAACTCTCTAATGTGTCGGCCACATTCCTGCAAAAATTCGCCCACATTTATGTTCTCATAATTTCTGATTAAATTTATAAGGCTCTGGTTCGCCCTCTGGTACCAATTTATTTGTGCATTTGATCGTCCTGCTTCTAGACGGGTGCATATCAGTTGATTTCGCAAACTTCCAACGACTGGCCTAACACGTTGACGGACAGTGCGTCAAATGTATAAGCAAGTGTTGTGACATTATATGTATTTTGCAAAGTAGAATAGGGAAAAATGCAACGTCTATAGACGTCTATACACATCAATGGAAATTAGACGTCTATAGACGTTCTGTCCGTCAACGTGTTAAAGTATGTGTAAAATGCAGTGACTTTAAATCTCACGTTGTTTTTGTACCCGAAGCGCCGATTACACTATAGACGGTGACGTCACAGGACGTGGATGCTGCACCGAGATCTATTACGTAAAAAATGAATCGAATCATCTCTGCCGCACATTTTTGACAGAGTTAGCAGGTAAATTAGGTATTAAATGCTCTTTCAACTACTTTCCATAATTATCTGAATTCATTTCAGAGTGGTAGGCTCCTAATTTTGTCACTGACTTGAAGATTAATAATCCATTTTTAAACAATCTTTGGAAATTTTTGATAATATTCTACAACAGAGTGTTTATCGCTAGTAGATTAACCCTTAAACGCCCAACCTTTTTTAGGTCCCATGTATGCCCAAGGGTGGGTAAAAAATGTCCACCTCGAAAATAGCTAATATATTTATTGAGAGTTGTTGGAAATGGATTAAACTTAAGAATCTTATGCTTAATAAACACAGCATCTTCTAAAATATTAATATACACAATTCACAAACCTTACAACAAAATTACAATGTACATAAAAATTAATATACCAGTAAAAGCCAGTAATTCAGATTTGTCGATTTTCTCCACATTCTTCCTTTCAGCCCCCTCATTGGCTGATAATTATGTCGATTATGTAATTATACGTCGATAATTATATGTATTATGTTCCTACCAACGAGAAATAATATAGAAACCTTTAGTAACAACTTTTACCAAGGGTGTACTTTTTGTGCCCACCCATATTTAACTCAAGATATTACTTTTATTTTCAAAAATATCGGTAGAACCAAATTAACATTCGATCACTTTTTAACAATAAATAATTTTTGAAAAATTTTTAAACACGTAATAAATATGTTACAAGGGAATAAGCATTTGGTGGACATTTTTTACCCACCCTTGGGCGTTTAAGGGTTAACGACACACGTACATTTTTGTGCTCCTAGTAATTTTCAAGATTACGCTGTAAATAATAATAATTTCGCAAAGAAATTTTGCATACCAGTTCCATATACCAATAGTCATTAGTGGTTGTAAAAAATTTTGTGTAAAAAAGTGCAATTACAGTGAGTAGATGATCTAAACGGGTGTCACTATAGATATAAGGAATTCTGTGTGTTAGAGAGAGAAACATGGAACTATACGTATCTCTGCTGCTATTGGTCCGATTTTAACGTACGACGGCTCGTTGGAATGGGGGTGAGATAACGAATACAAAAAAACATGGCGACGTAGTGCCAAAAGGGCGCTTTCCGATGTGACGACGTTCGATGGGGCGCGTTCCGATGTGACGGCGTCCGAGCGCTGGTTGCGCGATCGGTGCGCGATACCAGATGTGCGATCGGTACCTTAATTTTTCGCGGACAGCTTTGCGCGAACCAGATGCGCGGTCGGTACCTTAATTTTTTCGCGGAAGGATCTCGTAGATACGAAGCGCGTGGCTGGTAAATTTGGAATTTAAATAAAACAACAACGTAATGCAATTTTTTTATTAAAAGAACTAAAAAGGAACACAGCACGTCAACGCGTCACGTAAAAACGTCACATCAAAACGTCACGTGGGCTTATGAAATGTCGCGTAGGCCTTATGTCACGTGAAAGCGTCACGTCAAAACACGTCAACGCGTCACGTAAAACGTCACATTAAAACGTCACGTGGGCTTGTGAAATGTAGCGTAGGCCTTATTGTCACGTGAAAGCGTCAGGTAAAACGTTACATCAAACCGTCACGTGGGCTCGTGAAACGTCGCGTAGGCCTTATTGTCACATCGGCACGGGGGACTCGGTCGCAAGACCTGATTGTCATAGCGCGACGTGAGGTAGTAACATCATGTCTTTGAATGAGTATAGACGTAAATTAGCAGAATTTGGAGAAAAACTGACACAGTTAAGAAGTAAGGTTTTATTTTATGAGGATAAAAATAAGGTTATAAAACAAATAGAGAACCTAACATTTATTGGAAGCAGCATAGACTGGACACCTAAGGAATTTAGTCAGCAGCTGCAACAAGAATATTCAAGTGCTGTGGATTACTTATTTAGGGAAACTCCAACAAGGCGAATTCATCCAATTACTATTAATGATGTTATCGACGCCGGCGCCAACAACGATGAACAAAGAAAACATGAAAAGTGAAATAGATAATGTTTTTGCAATGTCTTGTGTAATATTAGCTTCACTGTTTATTTTAATTATAAAGATTATATTTAAAATTGTTAAGAGAAAATTTGAATCATCATGTAATATAAGACTTGATCAATAAATAAGGCGTTTAAATAAAAAACCCATAACTCTAAAAAATATTTATTTTGTACACAGAAAAATTACATTGGCATTATTTTATTGACAAACCAGTCACGCAGGCGATTTACATTTGTTTCTGCACATGAAAATAATCCAGCGGCACGACATGGGGGGTTTGCAGTAAAACCAAGATTTCCAGCAGCACGAGGCGTACCATCAAACTTGCAAACATCAATAATATGAGGAAAAATTCCAAAAACGTGGCGTTTCTTATCCAAATATTCTGCTTTTTGTTTCCCTCGAACGTAGATACAGTCAGCTGTATATAACAACTCGGTTTGTAGTATCTTATTTATTTCAGATAGTTCAACTTCTCCATCAGAGTACCGGATGCCTAGCAGATTCTTTTCCACGTATGATGCAGTCTTCTTATCCACATTACTTAGCGCATGGAATGGTTTCGGAGGCAAAAAGATGTAATGACTTCGTTTATAACCTATTTCAATGGAAAGTTCTTTAGGAACAAACCACCCATCCACAACGAATCCCTGAATATCTACGAATGCTATTCTCATGATGATTGCTCGTGTACTACTGACACCTCATGCATCTAATTTAGACTTTTTACAATTTCGGTGAGAGGGAAGTACTCCATTACACAGTCGTGAATAATAATACAATAGGCCTTGGTATTGTCGGGAAAACCGTTATTCGCTTCAATATCGAGTTTTACGTCAACGGTGGATGCTTTCATGCTTTCTTCTTGTTTCGAACAATCGATAACGAACAATGCATCAGTCTTAAAAGCTGAGAACTCGAGTAGAGGTCGTTTTTGTTGGGAATGTATGTAGCTAGGATAAAATTCTGTATAGTTAAAATAGGCTTCATTGTAATCGGTTTTGCTAAAATCCAATTGCATTCTCTCGTTTGGCCAGTATTCTCCATTTAACGATAATCTAATACTTTGGATGTTGACATTGTCAAATAAAGTAGGATCAGCTGTAGTCTTGTCGAGTTTGTTGGTTTGAAAGAAAACAATGACATAACGAGGTCTTTCAACTGATGTGCTAGTTTTAACAGCCCAAACTTCACGCCTGGCACCTCTCGTAATAGCAGGTAATTCATGCAATTCCCACTTTCTAAACGGAATAACTATAGGTTGATCTTGTTGAATGGATTTCATGAGTTCCAATTTAATATCATCATTGGGGAATATGTGCTTCACTCTAAGCTCCTAAGCTCAATATTGGTAATGTTAATCTTAGCGGTTGTAATAGTTGTAGTTTTGTCAGCGTTTTGTTTTTCTTTAATAACTATGCAATCGTTGTCATTTCGAGCTCGAACTAGTCTTATTGTTTGACGACCACACGTAATGAATGGATAATCATTAAAAATGTTGAAAACATGCTTAAGAGGCATCTGTATGTTGAATGAATGATCTGCAGCGTTTAGAATTGGATCCTTAGGGTAATTCCATCCAGCCATAACCATATAATTAGAATCTTCTTGCGTATAACATGTCATGGCACGTACAGCACTTACGATGCCAGGATCCCGCACTGTTTCCATCTCCCTTGCGCTTTCACTGTACGTACACGAATCGAAAAGGAAGGCACCCACAAAAAATATTTATTTTGTACACAGAAAAATTACATTGGCATTATTTTATTGACAAACCAGTCACGCAGGCGATTTACATTTGTTTCTGCACATGAAAATAATCCAGCGGCACGACATGGGGGGTTTGCAGTAAAACCAAGATTTCCAGCAGCACGAGGCGTACCATCAAACTTGCAAACATCAATAATATGAGGAAAAATTCCAAAAACGTGGCGTTTCTTATCCAAATATTCTGCTTTTTGTTTCCCTCGAACGTAGATACAGTCAGCTGTATATAACAACTCGGTTTGTAGTATCTTATTTATTTCAGATAGTTCAACTTCTCCATCAGAGTACCGGATGCCTAGCAGATTCTTTTCCACGTATGATGCAGTCTTCTTATCCACATTACTTAGCGCATGGAATGGTTTCGGAGGCAAAAAGATGTAATGACTTCGTTTATAACCTATTTCAATGGAAAGTTCTTTAGGAACAAACCACCCATCCACAACGAATCCCTGAATATCTACGAATGCTATTCTCATGATGATTGCTCGTGTACTACTGACACCTCATGCATCTAATTTAGACTTTTTACAATTTCGGTGAGAGGGAAGTACTCCATTACACAGTCGTGAATAATAATACAATAGGCCTTGGTATTGTCGGGAAAACCGTTATTCGCTTCAATATCGAGTTTTACGTCAACGGTGGATGCTTTCATGCTTTCTTCTTGTTTCGAACAATCGATAACGAACAATGCATCAGTCTTAAAAGCTGAGAACTCGAGTAGAGGTCGTTTTTGTTGGGAATGTATGTAGCTAGGATAAAATTCTGTATAGTTAAAATAGGCTTCATTGTAATCGGTTTTGCTAAAATCCAATTGCATTCTCTCGTTTGGCCAGTATTCTCCATTTAACGATAATCTAATACTTTGGATGTTGACATTGTCAAATAAAGTAGGATCAGCTGTAGTCTTGTCGAGTTTGTTGGTTTGAAAGAAAACAATGACATAACGAGGTCTTTCAACTGATGTGCTAGTTTTAACAGCCCAAACTTCACGCCTGGCACCTCTCGTAATAGCAGGTAATTCATGCAATTCCCACTTTCTAAACGGAATAACTATAGGTTGATCTTGTTGAATGGATTTCATGAGTTCCAATTTAATATCATCATTGGGGAATATGTGCTTCACTCTAAGCTCAATATTGGTAATGTTAATCTTAGCGGTTGTAATAGTTGTAGTTTTGTCAGCGTTTTGTTTTTCTTTAATAACTATGCAATCGTTGTCATTTCGAGCTCGAACTAGTCTTATTGTTTGACGACCACACGTAATGAATGGATAATCATTAAAAATGTTGAAAACATGCTTAAGAGGCATCTGTATGTTGAATGAATGATCTGCAGCGTTTAGAATTGGATCCTTAGGGTAATTCCATCCAGCCATAACCATATAATTAGAATCTTCTTGCGTATAACATGTCATGGCACGTACAGCACTTACGATGCCAGGATCCCGCACTGTTTCCATCTCCCTTGCGCTTTCACTGTACGTACACGAATCGAAAAGGAAGGCACCCACATTATTTGCTAGTGTGACGTCACCATTTCCAGTTATTTCGAGTGATCCTTTAATGCATAACAAGGTTTCGCTCATTGCAAAAAACGAGTCAACTTGATTAATGCTAAATTCAACAATATCATTGCAGTTGAATGATTTGATGAATGGTGCATAAATTCGGTATTCAGCCTTTCGAATCGATTCATCAAATATTGGCTTACGATAAATATCAAATATTGGAGGCATTATGATGTTGTTTGAACGTGTTCGTTTTCCATACATTGTAGTCATTTTTTCAGTTTAAAACCAAACGTTTGTAAAAACAATTTGTTTGCAGGCGTAAGATGTTGCTGCTTAGATGGTTGCACAACTAATGGCGTTCTCTGGGTAGATTTTTTAAGATATTGCTGCTGAGATGGTTGCACAACTAATGGCGTTCTGTGGGTAGATTGTTCTATTACTAATCCCATCTGCTTTTTGATCTAAGTTCCAGCACCAATGTGCTCTCTTCTCCTCTAAAGTTCACAGGTCGTCCTTCTTGATCGACAGCCAACACAGTGATATTGGTAATTTCACGCTGTGGCACAACAGGTAAATACAACAAATTGTGAGGGGTTTCGTCAATTGTGTACCCAGGATTTGATTGTATGACAAATTCATAGAGCGTGTGAGCAGGTCTGTTACCGTCGAAGGCTCCGGTACTAATGTTGCATTCAAAGCGTATGCTAGATACTTTAATAATCCTAACAGGTAGATCTGAAGAATGTGTCTGTCTAGGATTTAGTATTACAGGAGAAAACCCTAATATTGTACCAAGACTATCATTTGGCTTAAATGAAATTTTAAATTGACTGAAGATTTGGCACTGCAACGTATTGTGGTTAGGTTTTAGACTAAATATCATTTCCGGTTTAGACGTATTGGCAACACCCAATTTCTTTTGTATGTATTCCTCAATATCTATAATTTCATAACATCCATCGGGGAAATCGAAATGTTGCAGTTGGTTATTGACATCGTAGTAATAAAACTTGCAATTTTCGATGTTTGGTATACTGTTGTAAGAATGGAAAAATCGAAGAGCTATTTCGTAATCTTTTTTCGGATCTAATACGATCTGTGTGGGAGGTTGAAACGAGAATAGCTGTTTACTCTCAACAACTGCGACATGATGACTGATTCAGGTCAATAGATTAATAGGTTTATATACAGTAAAAAAATTTTTTTATTCACATTTTTTATTTGTTCTAAAGCAAGTTTACATATATGACAAGATGCTTGAGAACCGGGTGGGCCATCCCAATGAGTCCTCCAATCAGGTCTGTTGTAATGCACGAAGCAGGCAAGTAGTATCTGCAGGTTAAATTCTTATCGATATTCCCCAGGCAATTTATGCTATATATATATATATATATATATATATATATATATATATATATATATATATATATATATATATATATATAACAATTCTATAGGTTCTACAGTTCGTATAATATAATCTAGCGGTATTAATTTTAGTTCTTCTTCACTGAATTCTTCAAAACGTTTTTTGTGAAACATATGGTCTATAAGCAGTTCCATGCCTTTAATATGCTCCATTATATAAAAACTTTAAGCATAAATGTCCACAAATGATTTGATTGTAGGTTTGATACTGATGGTTATTATAGAAAATTTTTGTTTGTGCACCTAGATATTTAACAAGTTCTTTGGTCGGCTTCAAATTACCAAATGAATCGAAATACTCTACGTCGTTGTTTATCTTTCTACATGCTACCCAATGTGTTCCGTTGTGTGTTGATGCATCTAGATTAACTATTGCGCATTAACGTTTTCGAGGACCGTGTCTAGGCAGAGTGTCATTCATGAAAACACCTCGAAAATGTGGTATTTTAAGTGTTTTCGCGTAATGCGCAATCTCCTAAGTCGTACAGCGGACGATTGGGTAGCTTTATTGGAAGTTTTTTTTCAGATACAAACCGAATCCGCCTCTTGGTTTCTTACGCAGGTACAGACCTGAGCTGATGTGTTCCATCGCCTTATTATGACGCATATCCTCTTCCAATTTCTTTTGGGCGTTCTTTGCGTCAACCACAGTCTTCGCCACCCCTGCTGCACCGCCGGCTAAAGCCCCCAATGCAGAAAGACCTGCAAATAGGGGAATGAGGGGTAGGAAACCTCCAGATTTTAGTGGCAATACTCGTGGAAGATCAACTTTTTTTCGTCCGCCAAGTCTTTTAATTACCGATTTTGCTATTCGTACAGCTGTCAAAGCAGTATCTCTTAACGATGCTCCTCTCTTCATGGACTTTGCAATTTTAGTTACCACATCTCGATTGAAAGAATAACGTCCCTTTCTTCCACGACGACGAGGGCATCCCATTCCCAACTTTCTTTTCGTTTTCATTCCACCGGTTACAAGTAAAGCAGCACTTTTTTCACCAAAGCTAGCGTCCTTGGACTTGAATCGCTCCCAAGCCCTATCTTCCAATTCTTTATCGGCCTTGTGACGTTCTTCGAGAGATGTATGATGCGAATAAGCGATATCGTGTTGTTTACAAGCTGCGTCTAATGGATTAATTCCCGGATCTCCGCGTGCAAGACTTTTTAAATTTTTAGTTTAGTTCCAGGTCCACAATACTGATAACCAGGAATATGAAGTTCAACTGGAAGTTTATTAATTAGAGAGTTCAAAACTCCTTTGAACACCAACATTGGACTGATAGTCATGCATGTGGTGACATTGGTAATATATTGTTCATCTTTTTACTATGCTTGACACACGATGAGGGTCATTCAACAAAAGCAGACGCTACCAATTGATAATCTAGACATTGTACAGAAAGCAACCAACAGTAAACATGGAAAATTATTACCAAACTCATTCAGAGCCATTATTTGTGGTCCAAGTGGATGTGGAAAAACTAACGCCATGCTATCACTTTTATTTAGTCCAAATGGCGTCAAGTTTAAAAATGTCTATGTTTATTCAAAATCACTCTTTCAACCGAAATACCAACTATTGCGAGATGCAATAGCGTAAGTCAAAGGTGTAGGGTATTTTCCATTTAAAGACAATGAAGAAATGATTGATCCCAACAAAGCTTAACCAAACTCTGTGTTTTTATTTGACGATGTCGCATGTGATGGCCAACACAAGATTCGCGAGTATTATTCCATGTGCAGACATAAAGATATCGATGCGGCTTACTTATGTCAAACATATTCAAAAATACCTAAGCAGCTAATAAGAGACAATTGTAACATGATTGTACTGTTCAAGCAAGACGAGATAAATTTGAAACATATATTTGATGAACACGTATCGCCAGACATGTCATTTGATGAATTTAAAAAAATGTGTTCAGAATGTTGGAGAGATAGGTATGGTACTGTGGTAATTATGAAAGATTTTGCTCTCAACAATGGACGATATCGCAAAGGATTTGATAAATATATAAAATTGTAAGGTGTTTGTTTAGTCGTCAGCACAATGCCAGATGATACGGTCGCCATTGCCCTTCGCAAGAAGAAAGTTACCGAATTGGCTAGATCAATTCGCAAAAAATATTTGGCATTGAAGTTAGGTAGAACAGAGCAAGATGAGTCACTAAATAAACTTTTTAAACCAATCTCGAAGCCTCTCAAGGATATTGCTCAATCATCAAAAACGTTACATCATACTATCACTAACAAGTTTGGACATGTTAAAAAAGAAGAGGTCAAAAAGGAGGAGGAGGATGAGGAGGATGTATTTCTTGATGCACCCGATGTAGCGACACCTGATGAAAACATTATTCAAGAGCCAATCTCCGGTTCTAACGAGATTCCGATGGACGCCACAGACGAATATATCGAGCACTATCCTCCAATAAGTCACAAGTACATCAAAGAATATTTGATAAGATACGATAAAATCGATAAAAACTATGGTCCATTTTACGATAGTATTAGTGGCTGGATATTGGGAAAACGTCGAATAAACTTTGACAAAAACAATGGAGACATAGTAATAATTCGAGAACGTGATTTTGAAGAACGTAGGTTAGGTGGTACGCCAGGCCTATATCACCTTTTATTTTATGCCAACCCAAACCCAGAACAGTATAATGATGAGGATTTACAAAAGTATAAAACACTGTTGATTAACACAGAGATTCATCTGGATACCTTAGGACGCCTTAAAGGTTCCAGCGGAGAAAAATATGCTATTATTAAACCTCTATTCAAACCATCTGATGCAACAATGAAAAAGCATGCAACTCGTTCACAAAAAGAACTCGAACACAGAACGAAAACAGCTCGGTCAGCATCTTCATCTACGGTCAAAGGAACGGGGTTGGATGACTCTCGTTTAACATACAACGCTGCACCCTTAGAGTATATTTATTGGGATGACGTCAATGAGTTAGTTGATCGTCTTAAACTCTTGGTGGCTTCTAAAGACGCCGGCAACACATCTCACGACAATGAAATCGTGGCTATCATTAATGAACTAAAAGAAGCCAATATAATAGAGTAACTGAGAATGATGGCATCATTTCCATTATGAGTGTCGACAAATTCGGTCATCACTCTCGTAACAGTATCACCCAAAAGGCAGTACGAGTTACATTTCCACATACTCCTGCCGGAAACATTAATGCCGAAAATGTGAAAATATGTAATGTTAAGGACCCATCAGAATATAGTGATGCTGCAACGAAAAAATACGTTGATAATCTAATAAATGAGATGCGTAGCGTATACTTTCCAATAATTAAAGCCCATGATGTGATATTAGATCAAAAGTCCATTAATATATAAGATTTAACAATCGGACTAAACGAAGTAAGAAAAGAAGTTCCACTGCTCGAGCAAAAGCTACAAAAAATAATCGCAGATGCTATGAATACACTAAAAAAGGATACGGAGAACAATATAAATAAGTTGTTGCAACAAAAAACTAATGATATACAGGATTTAGCCGTCGGACTAAACGAAGTACGAAAAGAAATTCATAAAACCACAGTTCCACATTTAGCGATCGAACTAAATCAAGTAAGAGAAGCGCTTCATAAAACCACAGTTCCACTTCTCGAGCAAAAATTGAAAAAAATAATCGAAGATGATGTGAATACACTAAAAAAGGATACGGATAAAAGCATAAAAGAAGCTGCAGAAACAATTGCAAACCATATGAAGATGGAACAGAGGTTAAAACAAGTGGAGCAAACATTACAGGGTATAGTACATAATATTGATCTATTGCGCACACATGTTGTAGATGTAGATGCTGGAAGTCGTTAATAAGAAAATGTCTACAGAAAAGGAACAGGTGGTGAACGAATTGCATAAACCAGCACGAAAAAACTATCCTCGTCGACGAACAATAATCAAAGGAATCGATGACTTGTGGCAAATGGATTTGGCCGAAATGCGTCCTTACGCACACCAAAATAAAAATTATAAACTAATACTAGTCGTAATTGATTGTTTTTCAAAATATGTGTGGACACGCCCTCTAAAGACCAAGACTGGCGAGGAAATTACTCAAGCATTTTCGGATATTCACGCCCATACTCGACGACTTCCGAAGAACCTCCAATCCGATCAGGGAACAGAATTTTACAACAGAAAATTTCAAAATTTAATGAAAAAACACGAAATTAATTTACAGCACCTACACGATTAAAAAAGCCGCCATTTATGAAAGTGTCATTAGAACGTTAAAAGCAAAGTTGTACAAGTATTTCAGTTTACATGGATCATACAAATGGTTAGAAGCTCTACCTGTAATTACCGAGGAATACAACAATACAAGGCACAGTAAAACGGGATACAAACCATCTCAGGTCAACAAATCCAACGAAAAAGCTATTTTAAACAAGAGTTATAGTCATTTAAAAATTGCTGGTCCAAGAAAATATAAAATTGGTGACATTGTGCGTGTCTCAAAGACAAAACATTTATTTGAAAAGACCTACACGCCCAATTGGACAACGGAATTATTTAAAATTGTAAAAGTTAAGATAACAAATCCTATAACGTATTTGCTCGAAGACATGCAAGGTATACCGATTAGCGGAGGGTTTTACGAAGAAGAATTACAGAAAACATTAAACCCTGACAGTTACTTGGTTGAAAAAGTACTTAGACGAAAAGGCAATAAGATGTATGTGAAATGGCTCGGTATGGATAGCAAACATAACAGCTGGATTAACGTTAATGACGTAGTTTAGGAGGATCTATCTTTTAATCCGCCGCGTAGCAATACATTTTTTGCAAAGAGGTTGTTATTACCACAAGGAGTAGGGGAATATAAAAGAACTCATGCTTCAGTATCAATGTCAGTAAAAGTGAACATGAGCTCTCAAGATAGTGGGTATTCTTCAGGTGGCTCTCAAGATAGTGGGTATTCTTCAGGTGGTTGTGAATTTAGCATCGATATGCCTAACAACGAAGACTATAATCAAGAATTAGATAGAGCTTTGGAAAATTATGAGGCTGCCGCCAAATCAGAAGTTTTCTACCTGCTTGCAACAAAATACACGTTATCGGGCTATGAAGTACAATGTGGTATAAGCCCTGCAAGATCATTTTCGCCTGCAGTGATTTTATCTCAACAATATAAACCTACCAGGATATCACTCAGCGCATACGAATGGTATTCCTTTATTTCAATCATCACACAACAACTAATTGATTTTTTCCAATCAACTGATGACCTCATGCACCCAACTTTTCCATGCGAAGAATACTGCACTGTTACCCCGATAGTTTACGATGATTGTAAATTCATTATTGTTAAGAAGCATGGTGTGGAGTACTATATGGATGAAGAAGAAGTGAAGCAAATTGTTGAACTTAACACCAGTGTGATATAGCCTCGTATGCAGTTGTTAGAAAATTTGAACTTTTGTGAATATTATTATAATGTTTTAGATTTTTGTAAAAATGCTGCAGATAGTTTAAACCCCTTGCAAATATTGTATGCGTTTTGTTCTATAATGTCAGATGATATGACAAATAATGCTCTTAGGGAGTTAATTTATTTTTATAAAATTAAGGTAATTAATGATTTAAATAAATGATAAAAATTGCAAATTTGGAGTTTTATTTCACATAAAATGTGACGTTTTATCGTAAAACATATAAGATTCACATAAAACGTAACGTTTTATCATAAAAAGTATAAGATTTTTATTATGATCTGATGATAATATGAGGGAAGTGTTCATAATAAAACAAATAAAAATGTCTACATATATCTTATTAAAAGAGAGAAAGAAAAACATATATATATATATATATATATATATATATATATATATATATATATATATATATATATATATATATATATATATATATATATATATATATATATATATATATATATATATATATATATATATATATATATATATATGAAAGGAAACGGCAATTGCATTTTATTTCACTTCGACCACCACCGATATTCTACACGACGTGTGTGTTTCGAGCTCATGTCAAGCTCTCGTCAGGAACATCTAGGTGAATGGTCGAGGTGTAAGAAAATGCTTTTGGCCTTTCTGGTAATAATAAAATAACCAGACTTCAGTACACTTGGTACGACATCTATATTAATTAAACGAAAAGATTTCTCTGGTATACAGAGGAAATCTTTTCCGTAGGTAGCGGACGCGAAAATGTAAATTTCAAAGTCTTCATAAAAGACGATGAACGACAAAAGACACCTCTTTGTGTCACAGATTTGTCTACAAAGCCACGTTATTCGCTACACATTCGTCAATAACGGAGAAGAACCGTGATATGAAAGGAAACGGCAATTGCATTTTATTTCACTTCGACCACCACCGATATTCTACACGACGTGTTTCGAGCTCATGTCAAGCTCTCGTCAGGAACATCTAGGTGGATGGTCGAGGTGTAAGAAAATGCTTTTGGCCTTTCTGGTAATAATAAAATAACCAGACTTCAGTACACTTGGTACGACATCTATATTAATTAAACGAAAAGATTTCTCTGGTATACAGAAGAAATCTTTTCCGTAGGTAGCGGACGCGAAAATGTAAATTTCAAAGTCTTCATAAAAGACGATGAACGACAAAAGACACCTCTTTGTGTCACAGCTTTGTCTACAAAGCCACGTTATTCGCTACACATTCGTCAATAACGGAGAAGAACCGTGATATGAAAGGAAACGGCAATTGCATTTTATTTCACTTCGACCACCACCGATATTCTACACGACGTGTTTCGAGCTCATGTCAAGCTCTCGTCAGGAACATCTAGGTGGATGGTCGAGGTGTAAGAAAATGCTTTTGGCCTTTCTGGTAATAATAAAATAACCAGACTTCAGTACACTTGGTACGACATCTATATTAATTAAACGAAAAGATTTCTCTGGTATACAGAAGAAATCTTTTCCGTAGGTAGCGGACGCGAAATCTTTTCGTCTTTTATGAAGACTTTGAAATTTACATTTTCGCGTCCGCTACCTACGGAAAAGATTTCTTCTGTATACCAGAGAAATCTTTTCGTTTAATTAATATAGATGTCGTACCAAGTGTACTGAAGTCTGGTTATTTTATTATTACCAGAAAGGCCAAAAGCATTTTCTTACACCTCGACCATCCACCTAGATGTTCCTGACGAGAGCTTGACATGAGCTCGAAACACGTCGTGTAGAATATCGGTGGTGGTCGAAGTGAAATAAAATGCAATTGCCGTTTCCTTTCATATCACGGTTCTTCTCCGTTATTGACGAATGTGTAGCGAATAACGTGGCTTTGTAGACAAATCTGTGACACAAAGAGGTGTCTTTTGTCGTTCATCGTCTTTTATGAAGACTTTGAAATTTACATTTTCGCGTCCGCTACCTACGGAAAAGATTTCTTCTGTATACCAGAGAAATCTTTTCGTTTAATTAATATAGATGTCGTACCAAGTGTACTGAAGTCTGGTTATTTTATTATTACCAGAAAGGCCAAAAGCATTTTCTTACACCTCGACCATCCACCTAGATGTTCCTGACGAGAGCTTGACATGAGCTCGAAACACGTCGTGTAGAATATCGGTGGTGGTCGAAGTGAAATAAAATGCAATTGCCGTTTCCTTTCATATCACGGTTCTTCTCCGTTATTGACGAATGTGTAGCGAATAACGTGGCTTTGTAGACAAATCTGTGACACAAAGAGGTGTCTTTTGTCGTTCATCGTCTTTTATGAAGACTTTGAAATTTACATTTTCGCGTCCGCTACCTTCGGAAAAGATTTCTTCTGTATACCAGAGAAATCTTTTCGTTTAATTAATATAGATGTCGTACCCAGTGTACTGAAGTCTGGTTATTTTATTATTACCAGAAAGGCCAAAAGCATTTTCTTACACCTCGACCATCCACCTAGATGTTCCTGACGAGAGCTTGACATGAGCTCGAAACACGTCGTGTAGAATATCGGTGGTGGTCGAAGTGAAATAAAATGCAATTGCCGTTTCCTTTCATATCACGGTTCTTCTCCGTTATTGACGAATGTGTAGCGAATAACGTGGCTTTGTAGACAAATCTGTGACACAAAGAGGTGTCTTTTGTCGTTCATCGTCTTTTATGAAGACTTTGAAATTTACATTTTCGCGTCCGCTACCTACGGAAAAGATTTCTTCTGTATACCAGAGAAATCTTTTCGTTTAATTAATATATATATATATATATATATATATATATATATATATATATATATATATATATTGTTTTATAGTGTTATAGAATATACTTGCACGGTCGATAAATACATCGGATTTCGAATCCAGTTCTTTATATATATATATATATTTAAAAACATAAGATGTAGATCTTTGAAACACACTCAGTGAACCAAAGATCCAAGGTTATTGGTTTAACGACCACTCGTACAAAATCAAATAGATGAAATAGAGAATGTGGAAAAATCCCCTTACGAACAATTCACACATCCACCATTTCGGGCTGGGAAAAATTTTTCGAATAGAATCAAAGATCCAAACACCAGTTCTTAGAACTGGTGTTTGGATCTTTGATTCTATTCGAAAAATTTTTCCCAGCCCGAAATGGTGGATGTGTGAATTGTTCGTAAGGGGATTTTTCCACATTCTCTATTTCATCTATTTGATTTTGTACGAGTGGTCGTTAAACCAATAACCTTGGATCTTTGGTTCACTGAGTGTGTTTCAAAGATCTACATCTTATGTTTTTAAACATATATTTTACTTACTTTAAGTAATTAGGGAATTAAAACTTGAGACTGTCATTGTCGGATTTGCCGTAGACTTACGCACCTTCTATGTCTAGGTCTCGAATGTTGTTTTTTGATTAGAATGTGTCTAAAGATATTCAACCTCTTGTCTTTACCGACGAGCCCAGAGAGGTTGAAGAGGGCGAAACACATTTCTAAGAACTGGTGTTTGGATCTTTGATTCTATTCGAAAAATTTTTCCCAGCCCGAAATGGTGGATGTGTGAATTGTTCGTAAGGGGATTTTTCCACATTCTCTATTTCATCTATATATATATATATATATATATATATATATATATATATATATATATATATATATATATATATATATATATATATATTTAAAGGTATTCAGCTAGTGAATTCAGAGGTTGAATCGGTCAATTTAGTTGGCAATTAAATAAAGAAGTCAACTACTTCATTGATATATTGAAAACGTTTCGCTTTACAATTTCGAAAGCTTCATCAGTTCACTACAAATAAAGGATGAAGTCTATAAGTATAAATAACCTTAACAAAAGTGATATAATACTTACAAAGCAATTTGTAGTATGTTTAAGATGTTAAAACAAAAATTCTACAGATACTACTCATTCTATAACAACAACTTAACGATACACTGCGGAAAAATACACCATGTATTAATGTTCATTGGCTAGTTATTTAATTCGGTGATTTGAATCTCACTGAAGCCTTCATTTGTAGTTGATCACCGTTAGACGAATTAGCGGCAAATGAGATGTTATTTTTCCCTATGCCAAATCCACCCACTAGCCGACGACACGCATGTTTGTAAGATTTATGGCTCAAGCCCTTGAGTAAGAGGTAGAATATTGACTTAACTTATACCGGGGTGTTAGAGAAATTTTTTGTTCGAAGGGTAGAATAATGTGGCAGAATTATTTGAAGCTTTAAATCTCGGAATATGGGTTGTGTTGATTTGTTTGTTATGTAAGATGGGATTTATTATGGCAGAATTATTTGAATCTTTGCATCTCAGAATATGGGTTATGTGGGTTATAAAAAAAAATACCGGCGGGCCTGGAAATAGATATGAAAAAACGGACTACTTAGCAATATCGGAAGAAGACGTCAATGATTTGGCAATAGATAAGTAGGAATAAAAGGAACGGAATTTTAAAATTCATGTTGCAACCTTTCATAATTATAATTTATGTTCACAGAACCGCCAGTTTTAAAGTATTTGATTACATTGCGTGGTGGTGACAAATCACCGTAAGAATCAAAATATATAATGTTATTGTTATCCTTTGTATAAGCTGTCGAGTGCGTACCTTTTCCACTATTTGAATCCATATTTATAATACCGCTTTCATTTGTTCGAATTTTATTTGGTAAGGTATCTCTCATGAAAACACCTCTAAAATGCGGGATTTTTAATAATTTTACATATTCTGTTATATCGACATCTGTTAACGGATGATGGGGGAATATTAGTTTTTTGAATATGGTTTTAAATACATCCCATACCCTTTAGTAGGTTTTAAGTATCACCCTTTACCTCCTTTTTCCATAGCGAGATTATGCCGTTTTTGTTCAACAATTTGTTCACGGTTGGTTTTTGCGTCGTTAATAGCCTTAAAAAGGAACTTTTTTTTCTTTTTAAGGAACCACCTTTTTTATTTAACCTCCGTCTAAATCTTTTACGTAAACCCATACCTAATTTGCGTTTACCCTTCATTGCCGTTGTAACTAACCAAGCTGCTGTTTTTTCACCAAATGTAGCGTCTTTGGATTTTACTCAATCCCAAGCTTTATTCTCTAGTATTTTATCAGCTTCGTGTCTTTTACCAAGTTCTTTATGTTGGGAATATGTAATGTCGTGTTCTTTGCAGCCTTCGTCTAATAAATTTATTCCTGAATCACCGCGTGTAAGTCATTTCTCTAGCTTAGACCCCGGTCCACAATACGAATAACTTGGGATGTGTACCTCGACTGGTAGCTTATTAATGATAGAATTTAATAATCCGCGACCTCTTCGTTTTACTGCTGGATCTCTACTAGTCCTTTTTTGCCTCATTATACTTCCTTTTATATATAATCTGCCACAATATATACCCACATCATTCCCAGATATAATGAAGATCGAAAAACAACAACCATCTCTCCCTATTACAAACCACGATGTAGTTGTACAGGATAATAAAATAAAAAAACATGGGGGTTTATTTGGTGGTGATTCAAAACGCTGTCTTAATATAGGGCCGAGTGGGTGTGGTAAGACAAATACATTATTATCGTTGATTGTGCATCCTAATGGTTTAAGATTTCAAAACATTTATGTTTATTCCAAATCACTTCATCAACCAAAATATGTACACCTACGTAATTTAATTAAACCGATATCTGAAATTGGTTATGAAGAATATAGTGATTCCGCAAACATACCTACTCCAGAAGACATTAAAAACTATTCAATAATAATCTTTGATGATGTAGCTTCTCGCGATCAAAAACTTATTCAAAGTTATTTTTGTTTTGGTAGACACAAACTTACCGATTGTTTTTACTTATCACAAACTTATAACTCTATACCAGGGTTGTCCAACTGGCGGCCCGCGGGCCGCATCCGGCCCGCGAGGCTGTTTGTTGTGGCCCACGTAAAATTTACGAAAAGCATATATTTTCTTTAAATGCTGCCACTGTGAAAAAAGATTTTTTAATTTATATTTTATGGTTTAGCAGTGTTTTTACATCACAAGTACTGTACCGCGTGCCGCTTCGCGGACGTGTAACGAACACAATCGTCCTCCACCACTATGAGAACTGCACTGATTACTGCGCATCACAGTTCACGCAGGCCACACCTCCCACTGCTTACCATCCGTCGCAAGCCGCCATCGTGCCAGTGTGCTACTGACACGTAGGCTAGTCTGCTAATCTATTACGTTGCTAGTGAACAGTGAACTTGATTAATTCTTTGTCTTGATTCCTCTTATACAATAATGAGTGTAAAACCAGTAAAACGGAAAATTGATAGTGAGAACAGAATTTACAAAGAAAGTTGGGAGAGTGATTACTTGATTGCTAACAATAATGGAAAGTTGCAGTGCTTAGTGTGCATGAATGTCGTTTCAGTGCCTAAAGAATATAATGTGAGAAGACATTACACAACAGTGCATGAAAATAAGTATGCTACATACACAAATGAAAGTCGGCGTGCCCTAGTTGCAGATTTGAAGAAAAAGCTTAAACAGCAAACTGGTATGTTCAGTAAAATATTACACTCTCAAACGCATTCTTTGCATGCATCTTATGCCGTGTCGCTTGAGCTGGCAAAGGCAAAAAACCTTTCACTGATGGCAATTTGATAAAAAAATGTGCTGTTGAAATGGCCAAAGCTTTCGGTGATTCTAAAATGGCGGAGAAATTTGAATCAGTGCCACTTTCACATCAAACCATACAAAGAAGGATTGTTGCTATGGGTGAGCAAGTAGAAAAATCTATGCTTAGCCTGGTTAAGAAAAGTTCATATTTCTCACTTTGTTTGGATGAAAGCACTGATCAAACCGATGTTAGTCAGCTGTTAATATTTGTGCGCACTACTTCTGATGATTTTACCAGTAAATAGGAGTTATTTGATATTTGTCCTCTTTATGGAACAACAAAAGGAAAAGACATCTATGAGGCTGTGAAGAAAACAGTTGACAGAATTGGAGGCTTTGATAAATGTTCAGCCATAGCAACAGACGGGGCCCCATCAATGACAGGTAAAAAAATTGAATTAGTGGGTCTGCTTCGAGAGAATGGTGTCACTTGCCCAAAAATTCATTGCATTATACATCAGGGAGCTTTATGTGGAAAATCAGTCAAGGAAGATCAAGTTTTCCAAACCGTCATTAAGATTATAAATATGATTAGAGGTGGAAATCGATCTCTTTTACACAGGCAACTTAAGCAGTTTTTAGTGGAAACAGAGTGTTCCCTAGGGTCGCTGGACGGCGTGGAATGGGCTGTACCGGACTCCTGGACGGTTTTCCGTTCCTGAGAATTAGAACGGGATGTACTACGAGTATCTACCATAGTGTATTAAGTTTTTCGAGTGCGTACAGAACGTATGCTGGCACTAGAAAGCTATTTAAGGCAAGCACTTGATTCCTTAAGGAAAATACCGCTGCCTTAAGTGAGATACTGCTCAGATGTGTGACCTACCGTAGTAGGAATATCACTAGGGCAGTGGTACAAAAATATTCAGATATTTACACGGTGAATATCTCTAAGTACTTTCGATAAGAAAGGCTTAGAGACAAACAAGAATCAGGAAAATAATATGCAACTATGAAATGGCACAATAGTTCTAAGTTTTTCCTTAACTTACGGAAGGAAACCGACTTAGAACAGCAAAATACATATATCACAATATAAATGATAAAGTAAAATGGGAAAATGTCTCGAACGCGTGATCTGCTAGAGAAATACCGTAAGAGAGGATTTTCAAACAGTAAGTATAGAAAAATGCACTATAAAATGGCAGAGATAATTCTAAGTTTTTCCTTAACTTACGGAAGGAACCGACTTAGAGAAACAAAATACATATACCAAAGTAAATGATAAAGTAAATAGGAAAATGTCTCGAATGCGTGATCCACAAGAGAAATACCATAAGAGACGATTTTCAAACAGTAAGTATAGAATAAATGCAGCTATAAAATGGCAAAATAATTCTAAGTTTTTCCTTAACTTACGGAAGGAACCGACTTAGAGCAACAAAATACATATATCAAAGTAAATGATAAAGTAAATGGGAAAACGTCTCGAATGCGTGATCTACTAGAGAAATACCATAAGAGACAATTTTCAAACAGTAATAAAAATGCGTGCAACTATAAAATGGCACAATAAATGTGTTTTTCAAGTGCGTGGTCTGCAAGCAGAGATACCACTGAACAAACACCAAAGACAAATAATATAGAAAAATATCAACAAATATTCAAGTCTTCTCACATTTATAAAATAGCAAAGAAATAAAAAGGCAGATTCTAGGTGGATGTATTACTACACCGAACCCAAGAGTCTTCGATTACGAGGTAGATCTCGACTGAAGAAATACAGAAAATCCACCTCCTTTTATACCCAATATTCCCTTTGTTCTAGGGATTATGACGTAGGAGATGGATTTTCCCAAGCGGTTGAACCAATCGCGTTTTGGAAAAGTGGCCAGAGATGCTCCCGGCGCGCTGATTGGTCAAAGACTGAACAGCGTACGAGGACAAGAGGCTGAGTATGGACACTTGCTAATGTACAACCATGTAAGGTGGCTGAGTGCAGGAAAGTGCATGGAACGATTTTTTGCCATAAGAAAGGAAATCCCTGAATTCCTCAACAAATACGTTTCATCTGACACAACTGAACTGGAAGAGAAGTTTAAGGATCCAGAATTCTTAAGACAGTTAGCTTTTATAACAGATCTGACTAATTATCTTAACATGTTAAACTTGAGTCTTCAAGGAAGAAACCAGACGGTTTCAGATTTGATCGGAATGATAAACGGATTCCGGAATAAGCTGAACGTGTTTAAACGTGCTTTGGAAAAGAACAACCTGACACACTTCCCTAGCTGTCTGCAAATAGCAGAAGAATTCAACGGTGAGGAAAATATTGAGTTTTCATCCTGCATTTCACAAATTGAACAAGTTATTGATGAATTCAATACAAGATTTGAAGAAATTGAAAGTCTCAAATGTAGTGTACTACTTTATAATAACCTTCTCGGAGCAACCATTGATGATCAACCACCCAACTTACAGCTTGAGTTATGTGATCTTCAAGCAGACATGTTCCTAATCACCAGACAATAAAAGGGAATTGAATTTTTCAAATTACTGTCAAAGGAGAAATTCTTAAACCTGCGAGATTTTGGACTGAAAATGACGTCAGTGTTCGAAAGCACATATACATGTGAAATTGCCTTTTCCTCCATGAAATACATAAAAAACAAAAACAGAAGCAACCTTACCGATTCTTCCTTACGTCATCTTATGAGACTGTCTACAACTGAACTGGAGGTGAACATTTCTTCATTGGTGGATGAAGCCGATCGACCACAGTCCTCACACTAATTGGATACATCTTTTTCGTTGCTTTTGCAATGTTTGTCTTGATTATTGAAAAGTGGTATCAATAAATTTTCCGTTTATAAAAAAATGTAGTTGTTGAGCAATAAAAGAAATAATACTCTTTTTTGTTTTGATTATTTTTATACCTCACTTTATTTTGTTATTACTTGTAAAAAAATTATTATATGGCCCGCGACAACATCAAAGGTTTTAGTTTTGGCCCTTGAGGCATTGCAAGTTGGACACCTTTGCTCTATACCAAAACAGTTGGTGCGAGATAATGCCCATCTTTTAGTGATTTTCCAACAAGACATGACGAATTTAAATCAAATATATGACGACCATGTTAATATTGATATGAGTTTTCAAAAATTTAAAGATTTTAGTTCTTTTTGTTGGAAAGATAACTATGGGTTTGTAGTGATTGATAAGGATTGTTTGTTATCTTCAGGAAAATATCGCAAAGGGTTTTGATACTTTCGTACATATATAATGGAAGAAGTGCACCTTGTTAGTGTTAGTAAAAATGGATACTCGAATTGTTAAACAGCTGTTAAACACCCGCCAGGCATTAAAACGTAAATACCTTAGTTTAAAAAGTGATATTACCAAGTCTCAAAGTCAGCTAGAAAAAAATTATCAACCCATAACAAAACCACTCAAGGAGTTGTTATTAAAATTAGAACCTACAAGTAATATAAAACAAGAACCTGTCGCCCCTAAATTTGAATCTTCTGTATCTAATTCTCGTCGATTAAGCGCACCGAATCTTAAAAAATATTATCAACTTACGGCTTCATCACCAATTAAAGGTTCTACTCCATCACCAAATAAAGGTTCTACTTCATCACCAAATAAAGGTTCTACTTCATCGAAAACACATACTGACTTTGGGGAACTCTCTATTATCCAGCCTAACGCAATCGAAGAAACATTCGAAACTAGTCATGGGGGAGATAGTGCAGAATATTCAACCTTTACATCACAACATGTAGGAAATAATAGTAGTGAAGATGTAAATCGATTATATGAAGAAACTCTACTAGAGTTTAACAGTATGGTTAATAATCCTGACGTAATGAGGTCATATTATGAACAATTCACTAACCCTTTACCTCGGCAGTACATTAAAAATAATATAGAAGATGTGGAAGGTGAATTTGATAATACATTAGGAGTGTATCACGATTTAGCAAACGAAAAATTCTCAATTGGTGATTCGAATATTGAGTTTGACGGACCGGATATGATTATAAACGGGGTTAAGTATATAGGGACGCCAGGTCTCTATGAATTACTATTTAAGGCTAACCCTATTAGTTTTAAACGTGAAGATGTTAACGAATATGTTGATATTTTACGGAGAACCAATGCTCTTCATAGAGATAATAACCCTGAATTACCAATTAGAAGAATTGAGACTAAAATAAAAGATAAGTATCATTTTATCATACAACCGGTGTTAGAAACTAGACCGTAACCTCCCCGACAAAGGTTGAGTTCTCTACCTTCAGGTCTTGGTGTAACAACTAGACAACACACCAAAATATTTACCGGTAAAAAGGCGGGGCTTTAATATTGAAACGGTTAACTACGAAGCCGACGGAGTATAAATACTTTGACAATTACAATGAAATCATGAAGAGACTTGGACTGCTTGCAGCATCACAATCTTCAGGAAATAACGCTCACGGTAACGAAATCATTTCCATTATTGAGGAACTTCGAAACGGGGGTATAATTCAATAATAATGCCTATTAATAAATTTGGGACTCACTTTCTAATTGATTTAAAGTCTTGTGATAATTCTACAAACCCGTTATATTTTATTTGTGATCCAACTTCTTACCACAGTAAATGTATAATAGCTTTAAGAGGGGAGAAAAAAACAAGTTTGAACAAGGAGTTTTATGTATTAGATAATGGGGGGACGTCGTATATATTTACTGTGGATGGTAAAATTGAAACAATACAACATTACAGTTTTAATAGATTACTTTTAATAAATTCTACACAGTATAAATACGGTCAATTACCTGGTTTACATATAAAAAAAGGTGATAAACTTTCGTTTAAACTTGATACGAGTCCTAACGTTTTTGTTCATATCACCCTTCAGTGCCCTCTGGAAAAAAATGTCTAATCTTAAAGAACAAGTCGTTAAAGAACTGCATAAACCTGCAGTGGCGTATTAAGACGATTGGGGGCCCCTGGCGGGAAAAATTTCGGGGCCCTTCGACAAAAGCGAATAGCCTTAACGATAACGATTTTATGGATCTTTTAACTTGCCAGTAACCAATTTGTCTGCAACTAGCAGTCGTTAGTAGGTGGTTTAAATAATACACGCATGCGATTTTGAACGAAACAAAATTATGTTTATTCTGAAAAAAAAAACATTTACAGTAGGTAGTATGTACATATGACTTAATAATTACTATTGTTATATAATATATAAGTACATACACTTTCCCTGAATATACATACGCATTTCAAATGAATTTACGCCTTACTTTTTCTTTTGAAAATTCATCAATTATTTTGTCGGTCTCAATTTTATCCAATATATCTTGTTCTATATACAATATAGCCATATTATTTAAACGTTCCTCCCCCATCGAACTTCTTAAATAGTTTTTTACTCTTTTTAGTACAGAAAAAGATCTCTCGCCTGATGCGTTCGAAATTGGTATCGTTAAAAATATTTTTAAAATTGTCTCAACATTAGGAAAAGTCGATGACATTTCTTTGGCAGCTCGGTACATATCTTTTGCGGTGGTTATTAACTCGTTATTTTCCTACAGGAAGAGTAGAAATTGGTTTAATTCGTCTTCGAAGTTGGACACATCAATATCGTTCTTGTAAATTTCTTTCAGAGAATTTACTGCGGATGTTTTTGATTCGTCTGACAATGCTTTATCAAAAAATACCATAAAATGCTTTAGGTTTGCATCGTATGTCTGATTTCTCCGAGCTAACTCTGCCTTGGTGTTGTCACATATAACGTAAAATGAATTTACAAGGAAATTTTCCTTCTTTCCAAATTCGTGTTCACCTCCTTTCACTTCGTCATGAAAAGTTTTTCTCTTAAGAGGTCGTCGACTTTGTCCGTCTTCTTCAAATGTCAGGCCTGACAAATCAGTTGCATCTTCTTGTACTTTTTCAAATTCATCTCTGAAATTGTCAATAAAATTGTACAGAGACTTCAGGAGAGATGAACCTTTTGACAATTCACACTCAACTGATTGAAATGATTTACTCGTGGCGTTTAGTCGCTGTAGAATCGTGTTCCAAATCACTGTCATCAGCGCGGTTTCAAATTTGCCCATTTTTTTCAAAATTGAATTTGCCTCGATAATCGTGACTTTTTTCTCTTCGCTCGAATTGCAAATCTCAGTTAATGCCGCTTTTATATACGTGTACCCAAGTCTTATAGCTCGTACAGCATCCGCTCTTGCTGACCATCGTGTATCTACGAGTCTCTTCACCGAAACGGCATTTTCACACTTATTTAACTGTTTGCACAAAATTTGCCAACGATGAGTTGATGAAGAAAAAAAAGTAAATAAATTCTGCACAAACATAAAATATTCAATCGCAGCGTTGCAACTTTCTGCTGCAAAATTTCCAATCAAATTTAACGAGTGGCTGGCACAAGGGATATATGCCGCACTCGGACTGTGTTGTTTAACACGCGCCTGAAGTCCCGAGTATTTTCCTGACATATTGGCAGCATTGTCAAACGATTGCCCCCGACTGTTTTTAATATCTATTCCCAATTTGTCCAACATATCCAATATTTGTTGTTCCAAATATGAACTTATATAAATTCTATTGGTATAAATCCGACAAATCTCTCTTTGATGTCACCATTGGACGTAACATATCTTATGACAAATGTCAATTGATCTATATGCGAAACATCAGGCGTAGAGTCAACGATGATCCCATAATAATTTGCAGCCTTAATTTCATCAATTATGTGTGCTGTGACTTTTCTACCAATAATGGTGATAAATTCATCACAAACATTGTGAGACAGATAATTCACGTTTCCTCGTCCTTTATTGCCGTATTTTTGTGGGTGCAATTTCAAGAAGTCGTCATACTCACTTAGGTATTCTAAGCATGTTAAATAATTCCCTTTTCTTGTGGAATCCTTGCCTTCGTTATGCCCTCGGAACGCAATCCTCAAACTACTTAACAGTTTTATTGTGGATATAACCCGCTGCAAGACTTTCTTCCAGTAGTTTACCTCATTTTCTTTTCTCAATAATAACTGAGTATCAACTCTGTTAAAATTTGAAGTTCTTTTATATAAAGTGCAGATAGCTGCCATGTGCTCCTTTGAAAGTTCGTGGTCCGATAACCTAACGATAATCGTTTTCCAGTTCTGGAAACCAGTAATCAATTTCGATTTTGATGCAGAAAACAGTTTGCAAGGGTAGCAATAAACACTTTTGCTTGTTTCTGAAAACTTTAACCAGTCTCGGTCTTCCTTAATTCCATTTGAATTCGTTCGATAAAAATGTTTGTGAGAAAGTCCTCTATAATAAACTTCATCTCTATCTTTGTACGCTGATTTTAATTCTTCAATATTCCCTACATTCGTTGGCTTGTTTCTAAGAATATAGTCAATCATTTTATCCGTTAATATCGCGGGCCATAAAGCTATATCCTTCAGTTTTGTAACATCAAAATCGGTGTCTTCGTCATCTTGGACGTAACTGGAATTTTCAACTTTCGGATTTTCGCCGCGTTCCTGTTCTACTTCTTCATCAAGTTTTTCCTTCGATGTTCCAGCGATGCATGTTTCGGAAGAAATTTCCACGGTAGGGTTTTCGGAGTTACCAGAAGTTGTACAAGGTTGCTCATTTTCCGTACTAACGTTTAAAAATTTGTGCAATGAATTTTTCTGCTGTTCGGCAATTTCTAGATTTCGTTTTAACCTTTTCTTTTTTTCTGCCCCACTTTGATATCGTTTCATGTTTCCTTTCTGAAAAAAATAGTTTTTGTATTTTTTAGTCTACATAATAATAAATATTTAGAGGTTCAACTCCAAAACTTTTCAATCTATATCTATATGAAAAATAACTAGTGGTGTGTTGTCACACATGGTACTTTCCCTCAATGTGCGTGGATATGCAGAAATACATCAGTTGAGATTATTTTATTTAAGTAACTTCATTATAATTTTTTAAACTTTCAAACCCCTTAACGTGAGCCAATGCATTTAGTATTTTACATAATGAAGGACATTTACCTAGTAAATGTTTTTACCAATTTTGTTTTCAATCGGATATTTCTTTCTTTTTTTATAATTTTTTTAAACTTTCAAACCCCTTAAACACCCCCTTAACGTGAGCCAATGAATTTAGTATTTTTCATAATGAAGGGCATTTACCTAGTAAATGTTTTTACGAATTTTGTTTTCAATCGGAAATTTCTTTCTTTTTTTATGATTTTTTAAATATTTACACCCCTTTAAAAACCCCCTTCCTACGTTCCGATTTTTCCCAAAAACTAATCAGATCCAGATTTTTACGTAGTCGATTTTTGGTGAAAATTTCGTAAAAATCCGTTCAGCTGTTTTTTCTAAATCGTTTTTTCTAAAACGAAAAATTTTACCACAGACAGACAGACACACACACACACAGACATTTTTTGGAAAACATGTTTTTTGGACTCAGGGACCTTCAAAACGTGAAAATCAATCAAAATCTCGAAGTCGAAATTTTACACCATCACAATACTTTCCCTCAATTATATAACATATCTTAGGATATGTATAATTGAGGGAAAGTAAAAATTTACGAAAACAGAATTTACGTAAAGGGGAAATGTATTTTATAAGGAATAAAACTTTCGTAATTTATACGGGAAAAGATGCTTGCTGCTTTCATGCGTCACACCATAGTATACTGTTTATTTACTTACCACTGATACTAAGGCAGGCCGCACATCAAAGAAACATGAAACGTAAATTACGTTTCATGGAAATAAACCACTGCTAAACAAATATACGTCCGGTTATTTATGAGACTCTCCGAAAATAAAAATGTGTCATGAGCATGAATCACACTCGTTTCATTGATAGGCGGACTTTGAGATTTGTTTAGCAGTGTTTTCTTTTCATGAAACATGTTTTTCGTTTCATGTTTCTTTGGTGTGCGGCTTGGCTTATAGTGCGATGAACCCTATACGCTATAGTTTAAGACAAAACTCACAACTCACCACAACACACAAACAAGTGCAGAGTGCAGGTATGCGTGTGAAGTGCACAACAGGACTGCTAACACTGCAGTTGCAGTGTTACCAGGCCGACGGAGAAATTATGGTACGGTGTACGGTGTTGCCAGAATTATCGATTTTTCTTCTCTTTTTAATAAAATGCATAAAAATATCAAAAATCAATCATCATCATCTGTAGATTTTTTTCTGTTCTGGCAGTTTTTCATTTTTAAATGTAGCTTTCTATCGCGATTTCGGGACCCCCTGGAGGCGTGGGGCTCCTGGCGGCCGCCAGGTACGCCACCCGTTAAACCCGCCACTGTAAACCTGCAAGAAAAAACTTTAAACGAAGACATGTTATAATTAAAGGTTTGCATGATTTGTGTCAGGCAGATTTAGCTATTGTCACCCTTTGTTAAATACAACAATGGATATAACTATATCCTTATCGTTATAAATAAATTTAGTAAATATGTCTGGGCGTCACCATTAACAGGGTATGAAGTCACCAAATGTATGAAAAAAATTTTATCTCAAATGTCTAAAACCCCTAAACATTTACAAACGGATAATGGAACAGAATTTTATAATTCACAATTTAAACACCTGGTGTCATCTTATGGTATAAATCATTACAGCACATAGTCTAATTTAAAAGCAAGTATTGCTGAACGCGTGATACCAACTCTTAAGTCGAAGTTGTGGAAACAGTTTAGTCTGCAAGGTTTTTATAAATGGGTTAAAATACTACCGTCTTATTGTTGAACAGTATAATAACACCAGACACTCAACTACGGGGAAAATTCCAAGTAAAGTTAATGATCGAAATGCGAAGTATATAACTGCTTACAACTGGTTAAAAACCGTCGATAAACGTAAACCCAAATTTCGGGAAGGGGATTACGTTCGAATAAGTAAATATCGTCACGCGTTTGCTAAATCATACACACCATCTTGGACACTGAAATATTTAAGATTAAAAAAGTACAGTTTACCAACCCGACTACCTACTTACTTGAGGATTCCAAACAAGAGGGGATTAAGGGAGCTTTTTACACAGAAGAACTTCAAAAAGTTAAAAATTCAGATGTATATCTTGTAGAAAAAATATTACAACGCAAAGCTAATCGAGTTTATGTTAAATGGTTAGGTATGGATAAAAGTCACAACTCTTGGATTAGTAAAAATAATGTTGTATAAATATAGAAAACGTAACTAAACGGATTTAGTTCACGCTAAAATAATGTCTGGAGCAGGTCTTTTCATTTTACATACCGTTGTGCAGGGAGTACTTTATATTTACCAACCTTATGCTGTGAAAAATATCCATATATGTTTTGATAAAAATGGTATAAAAAATGATAGTTGGCCTTCACAGTGGGTTAACATGAGCCTCTATAAGCTAAATGGGGTGGAACTTAGATTTGCTTACATACCAAGTAACAGTACAGTGTACAAACTACGGTTACCCTTCCCAAATTACTTAAACGATGAAACAGAATGGCGTCAACTATATAGCTGTTCAGGTGATACTCAAGTTGGAAGAGAATATTTATCAAACATTTGTTTAGCCTGGTATTTAGTTATTTGTGTTACTTTTCTACTTTTAAATGTGATTATTAGATATGTTAAACATTTTGTATTTAATAAATTTTATAAATAAAAGACTTTTGTGTTTTAATATTTATTTAAACCTGTTATTGTATACATGCATTCTATGATTTAAACTTAAAATCGGGGATATTATTTTTGAAGTTTTTTCAATTCTTTTTTTAAACCTGATTGTATCTATTACAAACATTTCCCAATACCTTTGTCGTGCTTGATGGTGTGCATATTTCCAAACTCGTAGAACATGTGTTAAGATGGTCATTAAAAGTTACTCTCTTCCCAGTTTGTGTAGACATCTTTTAGAACTTCTGGATACACATACACTAATTCCAAAATATTACTTAGATCTTCAAAGCGAATGTGGGTGCTTGCGTCGACACTTCTTAACACGTTTTCATAAAAATTACCTGTGTTGTTTCGTAATCGCTGATATAGACTCTTCATATATTCATCGTAATTTCATTGTTTTAAATGGTTAAAATGATGTTGTATAAGCGGTAACACTTCCCATAATTTGCAAATGCTTTCGTACCCCAAATATATATATATATATATATATATATATATATATATATATATGTCTTCATATCAAGGCGAGATCCGTTTGTATCATAAGCTATACAAGATGAGATCCGTTTTGCAAGGCGAGATCCGATTTTGGATCTCACCTTGTATTCACGTGTATATAGTGACATCTCGATGTAACAATGGTTAGGGTACAAGGAAATCGATTTTTGTCTGGACCTCATTTTGCACCCCTTTTGGTGAATTGTATATTGCAGTGGTTCCACTAAATCCGCTGTAGAGGGCAGCGCGCGCGATCCGTTGTGTATATGGTAAATATATATTTTGCAGACAACTCGAGATCCGGTAAATTTGGAAACATCGCAAATGAATTTCACGGTCAGCTCTCTCACTCGGCTTATGTCTAGCTTGAATAAGAATGTTTACATTATTTAAGGGCTCTGTCCAGAAAGGCGATTGTCAAATATCTCGAGAATTAGACGGCATATCGAAAAAACTTTGGAATGCTTTTTGAATGGTTTTTCAAAATCTATATACTTACGCAATAGCAGGGTTCTTATTCTGCCTGCGAAAGCGGTGGGTGTAGCAACTTTGAATTTTCAACTGAAACACTTTATTTTTAATTAAATAGTTGAAATTTAGAATTAAAAATACACAACTTTTGTTTGAATCGATAATAGCTTCTTTAATCCAGTCGGAAGAGCTTCAAAATCGTCGTTTTGATGACATTTTTAGGGTTTAGGGGTACCTCAGGTAGTTAGCTTAAAACGTAAGAAATAAATTTGAATAGTTAATGTTTATTGATAAACAAAGCTCCAATTCTATTTTACTTCAACTCATTTTAAGGCTATTTCAATAAACTAATCGGTTCTTTTTTCAGTTTTTTGGTAAAACATTGTAACTTATAGACGAAAATTCTTAAAATCGGCTATTTTTCATTTAAATTGTCAATAAATAATTAAATTGAGAAAAAATTGGTCAGATTTACATAAATTTTGTTACTCCGTCCATATAGAAACTAAAACAATTGTTACGTAGTTACACTGAGTGTCATAAAAACCGTGTATTTTTACTCATTTCTTTGAGCTATTTCACGTAATATCGAGATATAAGTTGTATTTTTTACATAAGTTATATTAACGTTAAACTGACTTAATTTATAGTTTTATAAGCAACAATTAAGTATAGCGAAATTTATAAAACCTTGTTTAAATTGTTTTACATGCTCTATAATGCGGTTATCTTAAATTTTGTTTTGAATGTTTTTCTTCTTACTGGTAGACAAAAAATGCAAAATGTGCATTTTTGACATCAAATTGTTGATAACCAACATAGTTACTACTCAAAATATTAAAAAAACTAACCGTCGGTATAACAGGTTGCCTGGAAACCAGATGCAGAACAGTACCATAAATGTTTTAGACTTTTTAGCACTTTCTTTAAGTGAAATTTAAAATCATTTACCACCCATGTACACTCATTACGGAATCTGTTACAAGAATTTCAGCGATTTCAGCCATTATTTCAAAATTTATTTGGATTTTCTCTAGTTATCCTTCCAAAAGACAATACATAAATGGTGAATACCTTTTACACCAACTTCAAGGAGGGTAATTTATACAGGTACATACCTGGAATTATTATATGGACCGTTCACTCTTGTTAGAGTATAGTTCCCTCAAATATGAGCTCTTTTAATCCATTTCACGCGGTAAATTAGTCCGCTTTTCCTTTAGGTCTTAGTTCATAGGTTGTGATGTTTTTTTGCCCTCTCTACTATCTTCTTCCACTCTCTCCGGTCCTGAATCTTTTCTCTCCAGTTTGCAATTTCCATCTTTGATATATCGTCTAGCAGTTGATCTTCCCATCTAATTTTTGGTCTTCCTCTTGGTCTATTTTTTACTGGTTTCCAGTTCATTATCTTCCTGATCAGTTGTTCTACCCCTCTTCTTTGCGTGTGCCCAAACCATCTGAGGCTTTGTGCTTTAATGAATTTTACTATATCTTCTCCTTTATTTATTTTTATTATTTCATGGTTCATCAGCTTTCAATATTCCCCTGTTTCTGTCTTTACTGGGCCATGTATCCTTATAATTTTTCTCTCAATTATTTTTAACTTTTCTTCGTCTTTTTTCGTAAGGCACATTACTTTCTGCTCCATAGGCTATCACTGATCTGATTGCTGCTGTGTATATTTTTGATTTTGTTTTTTTTTGCTCAGGTTTTTGTCCTTGAGTAGTTGGTGATACTTCCAATATACTCTATTACCTGCTTTAATTCTGTCGTTTATCTCTATAGTCCTTCCGTTTTTGCCGTCCACCATCACCCCCAGGTATTTGAAGCAATCTACTCTCTGGAATGTATTTTCACCTATCTTTATTTCTGCTATTCTGTTTACATTGTCTCGTGTGCTTATAAGATATTTTGTTTTATTCTGATTGATTATTAGTCCTCTCGTCTTTGCTTCTCTTACCAGGGTTAAAAGTGCCTCTTCTAGTCTTTTTTTATCTCGTGCTACCAGTCCCAGTTCATCTGCATATCCTATGATCTGTGTTGAGCTTTGAATAATTGTCTTTTTCAGCCCTGTGTCCCTAATTACTCCTTCTAGAGCGATATTAAATAGTGTCGTTTGTTGTTGACAGACTGTCTCCTTGTCTTACTTCAAGTTCTATTTTGATGTCATTTGTATCGCCCTCATTTGTTTTAACTTTTGCTGTTGAGTCTTTTATTGTCATTCTAGTTAGTCTTATTAATTTTGCCGGTATCTCCATTTTTTTCATTTCTTTTAATAATTGTTGTCTGTATATGCTGTTGAAGGCCTGTTGGAAGTCGATGAATAGTATGTGTAGCTTTTTTCAATTGTTTGTGTCAGTACGTGTATTGCATCTATTGTTGATCTTCCTTTGATCTATTGTTCTAAAACCCTGTTGATATGGTGCTATAATTTTTTCTGTGTATTGATTTAGTCGGTTTCTTATAATTGTGGTCAATATCTTATACGTTGTATTTAGTAGCATAATTGGTCTGTAGTTGCAGTACTTAGTTGGATCCCCTTTCTTAAAGATTGGTGCGATGTGTCCGTTTTTCCATTCTATGGGCATGCTTTCGTCCTTCCAAATTGTAACCATTAACTTGTGCATTCGCTTCGTGAGCTCCTCTCCGCCGTTGATGATCAGTTCGTTGTTGATTTCATCTGGCCCTGGCGTTTTGTTTACTTTTAGTTGTTTTAATACCTCCATGAATTCCTAATAAGTAGGTGCTACTTCCTCTTCATCTCTGTTATCTCTTATATCCTCATCCTCTGAATATGCCTTATTGTCGTTTTTGTATAGGTCCGTGAAATGTTTTTCCCAATCTTTTTTGTTTATTTTTGTGACAGATTTTTTGGTACTGTAATGTTGTTTTATCTATTCGAACAATTTCTTGTTGTCTTTATTATTCGTTTCTAATTCTTGCATTTGTTCAGAGATCCATGTGTTCTTCTTTCTTCTATAGAGTTTCAATGCTTCTTGTTTTTCTTTTCTATATTGGTCCAGTTTGTTCCTGTTCGGCACTTTGTAGCCATTTGTTTCTTGCGAGGTGCTTCAGTTGACTTTTTTGGTGACATTCCTCATCAAACCATTCTTTCGATTCTTTGTTTTTTTGGAATCCTATTATTTGTTCTGCTGTCTCTATCATGCTGTTCTTTATGTTTTTCCATTATCCTTCTATTTCTATGTGCTCGTACTGACCCAATTTCTGTTCCAGTTGTTCTGTATATTGTTGCTTTGTTTCTTGCGTTTTCAGATTGGCTATATTCCATTTCCTCCTTTTTCCTTCCTTATGATTATTTGCTTTGATTATTTTCATCTTAAGTTTTGCTATCAACAATATGTGGTCAGTGCCTCCATTTGCCCCTCTATATGACCTTACGTCTTGTACTATTTGTGTCCACTTTTTCGAAATTAGAGTATGATTTATTTGGTTTCCATCCATTCTTCCTGGTATCATCCATGGTATTTTGTTTTCTTTTTTATGTTTATGCCCAGTACTAACTATATATGTATTTGTTGCTGCTGCTAGGTTGCAGATTTCTCCTCCATTATCATTCGTAGTTTCATGAATGGTTTCTTTGCCAGCTACATTACGATTATAGTCCTCCTTTCCGATCTTTGCATTGAAATCACCCAATATTATTAATATGTCATTCCTCGGAATATTTTCACAGGTTTCTTCCAGGATGTCTTAGAATTCTGTTTTATCTTCTTGGTTTGCTTCTTCGGTGGGTGCATAGAAATTGACTATCGAGATGTGGGCTTGTTTATTTTCTTATGTAAGATATCCTTTCATTAACTGCTTTGAATTGTATCAGTTTTTCCCTCATTTTTTTGTTCACCATAAATGCCGTACCATTCGTTCCCTGTTTGTTTTCTCCCGAATAATACATGCTAAAGTTTTTCTTCTCAATTTTTCCTTCTTTCTTCCATCGTATTTCCTATACGGCTAGGATTTCTAGTTGGTATTTTTTCATTTCAAGAGCTATTTCTTGCATCTTACCTGCTGCCAGCATGGTTCTAATATTCCAAGAGCCCATTCTAATGGGTTTTGTTCTTTTCTTCTTATTAAGATTATTTCTTTATTTTGTGTGCGTTATTTTGTTTTCGTTAACCGTTTGCATTTCCGAGTCTTTTTTTGCCATGTCATTATCATATTTCAGCCGCTGTTCTTCGTTTATTAGTTTTTTGAATTTTCTATCAGCTGTTCTCTCTCTTCGTCCCATATCTAGATTTTGCCATTCACTATTAATTTCTTGTAGCCGATTTTCGTTTGCTTACCTTTGCTTCTTTCGTCCTTTGCTATTTTAGTTATTTCCTTTTGTATTTCTTTTTCTTTCGATGTCCAATCGTTGTTTATATAGATACGATCTTTATGCTGTTTTAGTTTAGGTTTCTTGTTTAGGATTTCCATTTTATCCGTGAGGGCTTCTGTTTCTATTGCGCATACTGTTTCTCCTATTTTTTTGCACTTCTTAGTTTTATTTGTATTTGCAACTCTTGGGCTCTGAAATTTTCCATTTCTTCTTTTAATTTCTTATAATCATTTGTTTCTACTTTCAACCCAGTTACGATCAAGCTTTTCTTTTTGCTAAATTTCTCCAGTTGCTCCATTCATTCATGTAGCCGTTTTACTTCTTTTTTTAGTTTTTGTTTCTCTGCTTTTACACCCATTAACTCTTTATTGGTTTGTTGTTATTCTTTCCTTATTTGTTTTATTTCCTGAAGCATTTCATCGTTTTTATTCATTAGCTCTTTCATTATTGTAATCATAACATTTTCCATGTCTTCCTTGTTTTCGTTGCCTGCTTTGCTTGGTGACCGTTTTTTAATTTTACTTCTATTAAAACAATCATCCAAGTTTTCTCTTTTGCGTTTCGTTTCATCATCGGTTTAATTTTTTGTGACATTTTTTCCATTTTCTAGGAGTGCAGCGCTAAATACCTGGAATACCGATATTAGATTATCAACAATACTTAAAAAATGAAAGTTACCAATTCACCGGTAGTTAATGCGTTATTTAAAAATTACCTGCGCACCAGAGTTGCCAGTTGGTCTGTAATTAGGATGGGGATTAAAATAGATACGAATTCACCGGGACCCGGAAATATGCACACCCTGATATTCTAGTTACGTAAGCTCGTCCGATTGGCGCATGACGTTAACAACAGAGTAAAGCATATTCCCGTCTATGCGTTCGTAATTCGTACGAACGCGAATGAAATTTGAGAATAGTACAAATGAATGAATTATGACTAAAAGAAACTAAGTGATTTTTATAGTTTAGAGGAAAATTATTAAACTATTTACTTTTATTTAAATTGATTTTCAGTTATTTGTAAAGTTCCCAGTTTCTTGATTATATTGGTATCCGGAAAATAAAAATATTCATATAATCGATATCTACTAAAATTATTATATTTCGTTAGTTGGCAAAAATTGATTAGTGGCCTACACATTAGTAAATATAATTTTTACCAAGGGGAAGAAAAGCCTCAAAATAAAACCATAAATTTAATGGATTGATAAAAAAACAAAATTTTTTACTTTTTAAATAATGTATTTCATCAGATTTAAGTAAGAGGCTTGGAAAAGACAAAAATAAGTTTTACAGTTTTCATGCCATGCACTTTATTTAAATTTTGTGCATGTGAAATAGACGTACATACAGCAACTATGTAGCAGTTTTCATAATTTTTCTTTTACGCAATGTCAGGTTGTTAAGAGACTTGTTTAATTCTTTAATTCGGAAGTACATCCGAGACCTAAAAAATAACTTGTTCGCTTTGTTAGAACAGTCTACAGTTGCACTTTTGGACATAAGGTTTTCTAAATAATTTTTAGTTACCAAAATGGAATCACCATTCATGTGGAAGGAAAAATTGTCTCCAGTTACTTAATATATGACAAGAGAGTGTCTGATGGTTTACATAAACCACACTTACTCAAATGATCAACCCACGTGTACGTTGAAACATCTTCAGATTGAATACTGGAGTCCTTCAATTTATGGCAGATATAACCAGACAAATTCTCCAAACCATCATACTCGAGGTCACTAATGTTTTTTCATTCTAACTCTCATTGAAAACTTGAAAATCCACAACTGTTTCGTTGTTAGAATCCAGCCTTTGGATCAATTGTCCAGAAATTGGTAAATCTGGGATGTCGTCTGTTTAAACGTTCGAAAATTCGTTCCGTTGTCTCTCCTACCCGTATATAACTTTTATAAAATAAAATAAAGCTTTTTGTTAACACTTTAAAAAAAATTTAATGGGTTTTCCCCGAAAAGAGCTTCATTTTATGGTACTATGTATCACGTTAAAATATTTGATTTGGAATTTGAAGGATAAGATCGTCTTTTTATGAGCTACAAATTTACTTTTACTGGTTCTATAGACTAAGAATATACCATTTTTTCGTTTTTTTTATATGCTACATTTTTTCCAAGAATATTTTTTCGATATAATACTTACTTTGTGAGTATTTGCAAAAAACCGCCGAAAAACGTGTTTTTTTTTTTGTTGAAAAGTAAATATTTTTAGTCGCAAGTGACTCTAGTACCTACTACTAAATTAACCTAGTACCTAAGTTAAAAAAACTCTATAGAACAAAAGTTGCTTAAACTTAGTCAGATCTGTTTCCGGACTTATTTTAAACGTATATTTTTTCACCCTCCAAGTAAAAGCAATCAACGGCACAAATTCAACTTTGAAGTGGGGGATGGGTAGAATCTAAATCCAAATTTTCATGCAATTAGGAGTTGACCCTGAAAATTATGTGTGTTTCTTTTTATCTTTTAAATCATTTTACTTAAAATCATTTTTAACTATCAAATAATAATTACATATTGAGTTATTTTATTTTTTAAACTTTAATAATATTTATAAAAAATTTTACTTTCTTGTAATGTATTTTTAAAACAAGCAATCATTTAAATAATTATTTTGTAACAATTTGTATTATTTAAGACTAGTTAGGCCGTACTAAATGTATGTAATAATATAATTTTATAAAATACTATACTCTCATACACTATACTATACTATACTACGGCACTTTCGTTTAGAAATTTTTAACCAGAAATGATTTTCTAAGGCACGTCGAATAATATATCGCTTGTACTATTTTAGTGAGTTTAAAATGGTACTTCCATTTACTACTCAAAAACCATATTTTTGATGTCAAAATTCTCACGTTTTCCGTACAAATTCGCACCCCTAAACAAATACGAAAGTACGCCACTGACAGAGTCGAAATCGGCAAAAAAAATTGTAAAAAATTCAAAAAGCTCAAGGCCAAAAGCACAAACCTCATATTGCCCTCCCACGCCTATACAAAACTCGGACCTCTTAAAAATACGAAAATACGCCAATGACACGGTCGAAATCGGCAAAATCAAATCGCAAAAAATTCATAAAGATTAAGTCCAAAAGTGCAAACCTCATATTGCCCTCCCACGCGTATCCAAAACTCGCACCCTTTAAAAAATCCGAAACCACTTCACTTTCAGAGTTAAAATCGACACAAAAAAATCGCAAAAAATTCAAAAATTTCAAGGCCAAAAGTACATCATATTGCCATCCCCCCATCTATTCAAAACTCGCACCCCTTAAAAAATACGAATGTGCGCCTATGAAAGGGCTAAAATTGGCACAATAAATTCTCAGAAATTTTTAAAAGTTTAAGTCCAGAAGCACAAACCTCATATTGCTACTTACACACCTATACAAAACTCGCACCCCTTAAAAAATCCGAAACGACGTCACTGACAGGGTTAAAACGGGCACAAAAAATTCGCAAGAAAATTTAAAAAGTTTGTGCGAAAGCACAAATTTCATTTTTTTTTAATTTCACGCCTATGCAAAACTCGCACCCCTAAAAAAATCAGCAACCACACCACTGACAGAGTTAAAATCGACACGATAAATTCACAAAAAATTCAAAAATCTTAAGTCTAAAAGCACCAATCTCATTTTGAGGTTTTGTTGAAAATATCGCCATTTTCCCCTCTTTTTTCTACCCACGGATGCGCCACTCATTGAATCTTGGCTTTTCAGCACAAACCTCATATTACCCTCCCCATATCTATTCAAAACTCGCACCTCTTAAAAAACGAAAGTACGCCCATGACAGGGTTGAAATCGGCACAAAAAATTCTCAAAAAATTTTAAAAGCTTAATTCCAGAAGCACTTTCGTCATATTGCTACTTACACACCTATACAAAATCCGCTCCCTTTAAAACATCCGAAAGGACGCCACTGTCAGGTTTAAAATCGACGCAAAAAATTCAAAAAGCTTAAGGCCAAAAGTACAAACCTCATATTGCCATCCCCACACCTATTCAAAACTCGCATCGCTTAAAAAATACGAAAGTACGCCCATTGCATGGCTAAAATCGGCACAAAAAATTCTCAAAAATTTTAAAAGCTTAAGTCTAGAAGCACAAACCTCATATCGCTACTTACACACCTATACAAACTCGCATCCCTTAAAAAATCCGAAATTAAGCCACTGACAGGGTTAAAACGGGCAGGAAAAAATCGCAATAAATTCAAAAAGCTTTTCCAAAAGCACAAATCTCATTTTTTATTTTTTTTTTAATTTCACGCCTGTGCAAAACTCGCACCCCTTAAAAAATCCGTGACCACGCCACTGACAGAGTTTAAATTGACACGAAAAATTCGCAAAAATTTCAAAAAGCTTAAGTCCAACAGCACAAACCTCATATTACCATCCTCATATCTATTTAAAATTCGCACCCCTTAAAAAAACGAAAGTACGCCCATAACAAGGTTAAAATCGGCACAAAAAATTCTTAAAATTTTTTAAAAGCTTAATTCCAGTAGCACATACCTCATATTGCTAGTTACACACCTATACAAAAGACGCTCCCCTTTAAAAATCCGAAACGACGCCACTCACAGGGTAAAAACCGGCACGAAGAATTCGCAAAAAATTCAAAAAGCTTGTCCAAAAGCTTGTCTCATTTTGTGTGTGTGTGTGTGTTTTTAATTTCACGCGTATGCAAAATTCGCACCTTTAAAAAATTTAAAAAAATCCGCAACCACGCTACTGACAGATTTAAAATAACACTAAAAATTGGCAAAAAATTCAAAAATCTTAAGTCCAAAAGCACCCATTTCATTTTGAAGTTTTGTTGAAAATATCGCCATTCCCCCCCTTTTTTCCCCATGGATTCGCCACTGATTAAAACTTGGTTCTTCGAATCCGCCACATCAAACCATTTACAACAATAAAAGTTTGACCAAAATCGCAGTCATAGGGGCGAAGCTGTCATTTTTTGTTTTTTTTTTATTTTTTTTATTTTTAATTTTTTTTATACGTCTCATCAAAAATTAAAAATTTCAAAAAACGTATGTTTTTCGTCTCGTCGATGCGCAAATTTTTATGTCTCGCGAGATTCGATACGTTTCGCCGTAAGGGCGCTACTGGGGCGTGAAGTCAAAAAGTTGACCCCATTTTGGTAGCCACCCCCACCCTTACCGTAGAGGTACGAACAAAATTGACGTTCTCGTAAGTATGGGAACTGGGAAATATCTGGAATATGGCGGAAATTTTACAAAAGTTCGAAAACTCTGGGTACACGAGGGACGACATCCTCATTTTTGGCCATTTCATCAAATTTTCACCTTTGCGAATTTTTTGTGCCGCCCATGTTCGATCTACCGGCTCCAGTCGAAAATCACATTTATTCCTAATGCTTAGCGTCAAAACGCGCTAAAATTTTACCGCGTTCGACCACCCCACCCCTCACCCCATGAAAACTCGCTCCCCTTAAAAAAAAGGAAAGTACACAACATTCCACTAAGAAATTGCAAAAAATTAAAAATGGTTAAGTCCAAAAGCACAACATTCTTCTTTTAAAAGCACCCGATTTACGTCCATCAGAAATTTTTTTTTAACTTTTTTGACCTTTTTGTAAATTTTTTCCTTCAACCCGCAAGTTCGCGATTTTTATGTGACGCCTCTGTTCGAGCTAGCATCCCCGGATCAAAAGTGACACTTATTCCTAATCCTTAGCTTTAAAACCCAATGAAATTTTTTCGCCTTCGACAATCGCACTCCCCACCTCTAAGCAAATCTCGTATCCCTTAAAAAAATCCGAAAGCACGCCCCTGACCGAATCGAAATCCCCACCAAAAATCATCAAAAAATTCAAAAAGCTTAACCCGAAAAGCACAAATCTCCAAGCCTCTTACTTCGGGAGCTACAAAAACGGCCCCCATTGGAATTATGTATATAAGGTGAGGCAAATAAAGGGCCTATTAGAAATATCTCGAGAACTAAAGTAAAGAAAATTATGAAAATTGGAATATAGGGGTTTTGAGGTGTGAACTATTTAATGAAAATATTTTGGTCTCTTTGCTACTTCCAGTTATACCGGAAGTTGGTTGTAACTTCGTTTTTTTAAATGGGACACCCTATATATTTTTACGTTTTTTGATTCTCCTCGATTTCTTCTTTCTTAAAATATAAGGTTTTGTAATATTATACAGGGTAGATTAAAAGACAATTACGTTATTTTATTAATTTCGTAGCAAAATTCACACCCTGTAGAATTGTAGTAGTTTTACATCAAAAACCGTTTATATGTTCAAATGATTTTTAATATGGTCTACTTATGTTACCAATTATTAGTATAGCTAAATTTTTAAGTTTTAGTATACAGGGTGGGTCGAAACTCGGAATGTGTATTTTCTGAGTTTTCTTAAATGGAACACACTATATTTTAGTACTGTAATAAAATGGTATTTTATGGTACATTTTAATTTCTTAAGCATTCCCCATACCCAACTGCTTTAATTTGTGCTTAATTGTTAATCGCACCAACAATCTTAACTACGTAGATATTTTGATAGCTCAACCATTATTGGCAATTTTAAGTAGTCTCGATTATTATGTATTTATTTCCGAAAAATTATTTGTGATTGAATATTTTTACGGCCAACCTAATAAAATTTCAGGTTTTTGTGTTGCAATTAATATTTGGCTTGAATCACCAATAACTCACAAATTGAAGCAGTTAGGTATAGGGATTGCTTAAGAAATTAAAAAGTATCCTAAAATAACATTTCATTACAATACTAAAATACAGGGTGTTCCATTTAAGAACACTCAGAAAACACTCATTCTGAATTTCTACCAACCCTGTATACAAAAAAGGAAAAATTTAACTATACCAATAATTCTTAACATAGACTATATTAAAAATCATTTGAATATAAACCGAGTTTATTATGTTAAAATACTACAATTCTACAGGGTGTGAATTTTGCTACGAAATTCATAAAAAACGTAATTATCTTTTAACCTACCCTATATAATATTACAAAAACTTATATTTTAAGAAAGAAGAAATCAAGGAGAATCCAAAAATGTAAAAATGTACAGGATGTCCCATTAAAAAAAAACGAAGTTACAACCAACTTCCGGTATAACCGGAAGTAGCAAAGTGACCAAAATATTTTCATTAAATAGTTCACACCTCAAAACCCCTGTATTCCGAATTTCATAATTTTCTTACCTTGAGTTCTCGAGATATTTCTAATACGCCCTTTATCTGCCTCACCCTGTATAGAGATAGACATTAGGCAGTTTTAAATGCATGTAGTATACTCTACTATACCAAAATATTGCACTTTCGTTTAGAACTTTTTAACCAGAAATGATTTAAAAACCAACAGTATACATTTGTCCTCATCTTGCTATAGAACGTCGAATAATATATCGCTTATACTATTTCTGTGACTTTAAAAGTTACCTTTTAGGCGCGTCGAATAATATGTCGCCTGTACTATTTTGGCGACTTTAAACAGTACTTCCGGTTGTATTTCTAAATCCGTTACTCCGAGTTAAATTACATTTTTATAAAAACTGAAATAAATCAAAACACCCTGTATTTAGGTATAGGGAAACAAATCGCAAAAAATTCAAAAACTTAGGTCCAAAAGCTCAAATCTCATATTGCCCTCCCACACCTATAAAAACTCGCACCCCTTAAAAAATACTAATTTGCGCCCCTGACATGGTTAAAATCGGCACAAAATAATAGCAATAAATTTAAAAATCTTATTCCAAAAGTACAAATGTCATATTGCCACCCCCACACTTATACAAAACTCGCACCCCTTAAAAAATCCAAAACCACGCCCATGACAGGTTTGAAATCGGAACAAAAACAAATCGCCAAAAATTCAAAAAACTTAAATCCAAAAGCTTAGCCTCATATAGCCCTCCCACACCTATACAGAACTCGCTCCCCATAAAAAATACGAACGTACGCTCCTGACAGGGTTGAAATCGTCTCAAAAAATTCTCAAAAAATTTAAAAAGCTTATATCCAAAAGCACCATCCTCATATTGCCCCACACGCCTATTCAAAACTCGCACCCTTTAAAAAATACGAAAGTACGCCCCTGACAGAGTTGAAATCGGCAAAAAAAATCGCAAAAAATTTAAACAGCTAACATCAAAAGTACAAACCTTATATGGCCACTCTCACACCTATACAAAACTCGCACCCCTTAAAAAATACGAATGTACGCCCATGACAGGGATGAAATCGGCATAAGCAATTCTCAAAAAATTCAAAAAGTCTAAGTCCAGGAGCACAAACTTCATATTGCCGCCCTTAAACACCTATACAAAACTCGCAACCCTTAAAAAATACGAAAGTACGCCCCTGATAGGATTGGAATCGGCACGAAAAAATCGCAAAAAATTCAAAAAACTCAATCCCAAAAACAAAAACCTCATTTTGTGTTTCTTTTTAATATTTCAGCCCTATGCAAAACTTGTACCCCTTAAAAAATTCGAAATCACGCCACTGTCAGGGTTAAAATTGACACGAAAAATTTGCAAAAAATTCAAAAATCTTAAGTCCAAAAGCACAAACCTTATGTTTTGGTTTTGTTGAAAATATCCCTATTTTTGCCCCCTTTTTTCTTCCCATTGATACGCCTCTGATTCAAACTTAGTTTTTCGAATCCGCTAACATCAAACCACTTACAACGGTAAAAGTTTGGTCAAAATCGAAGCCGTAGGGACTGAGCTATGTCAGTTTTTCTGTTTTTTTCATTTTTTTTACTTTTTAATTTTTTTTCGAAATTTTTTATCTAAAATTGAAAATTTCGAAAAACCTATGATTTTCGTCTCGTCGATGCCCAAATTTTGATGCCTCGCGCGACTCACTATGTTACGGCTTAAGTACGCGACTGGGCCGCGAAATTAAAAAGTTGACCCCTTTTTGGTAGCATCCCCCACCCTTACTCTAGGGGTTGGAACGCGGTTTATGGTTGCTTTGCATGTAAAAACTGTGAAATATTTTGGCCATTTCGGAAATTTTGCAAACATTTAAAAACTCCGGGTACTTCGAGGGGTGAGTTTGTCATTTTTGGCCATTTCTTCAAATTTCCCCTTTGCGAAATTTTTGTGTCGCCCCTGTTCGAGCTATCCGTTCCAGTCGAAAATCACAATTATTCCTAACGCTTAGCGTCAAAACGCGCTAAAACTTTATCGCTTTCGACCAACCCACCCCGTACCGCTATGATAAACTCGCTCCCCTTAAAAAAAAAGAAAGTACGCCCCTGGAAGGGATAAACTTTGCACGAGAAAATTGCAAGAAATTTAGACAGCTTAAGTTCAAAAGCACAACATTCTTCTTTTAAAACCACCCGATTTACGTCCATCTGAATTTTTTTTTCAACTTTTTTGCCCTTTTTTTCAATTTTTTCCTTCAACCCGCAAGTTTGCGATTTTTTTGTGACGCCCCTGTTCGAGGTAGTATCCCCGGGTCAAAAGTGACATTCATTCCTAACCCTTAGCTTTAAAACGCAACGAAATTTTTTCGCCTTTGACAATCGCACCCCCCTCCCCTAAGTAAAACTCGTACCCCTTAAAAAATCTGAAAGCACGCCTCTGACCGAATCGAAATCCGCACCAAAAATCATCAAAAAATTCAAAAAGCTTAACCCGAAAAGCACAAATATCTCCGTCTCGTACTTCCGGAGCTACAAAAACGCCCCAATTGAAATTATGATATATGGAAATATAATAATTACATTTTGGTTTCGTAGTAAGTGTTTTTTAATAATATTAATGTATAGTTTTAAAATATTGTATTGCAAATAATTATCATTATTAAATGGTTATTATTTGTCAAGTATTCTTTTTCTTTTTTCACACCCTTATGTATGTAATAAAACTAAGGGACTTTCTGAAAGGTCAATCGTAGACTTTAAAGACACAAAAGAAGCGATACTTAAAAGTTACGCCCATTATATATCTTTATATCGTGGGAAATATACAATACAACACGAGCTCCAACCGCTCGACTAATACTCTTTAGAGCTGGCATCAGTGTGTGATCTCGCGTTGAACGGTAAATATCTAAAATTTCGTATATAAGTCCTCCCCTTTATTTTCAGCGACGGATCTCGTTTCGCTGTAAATTTATCAGAAAAATTTAAGTACAAAAATCTTTTCCCCTCTAAGTGTGCCATGATTAATATGTTAATTATAAAGATACTTATGAACAATATACTCCAATAATTAATTTCCTATTGGTGGATCTCGGGTTGTCCTCGATTTAGTCGGATCTCGCCTTGATATGAAGACGTATATATATATATATATATATATATATATATATATATATATATATATATATATATATATATATATATATGTATGTATATATATATATATATATATATATATATATATATATATATATATTTGTACAAATATTTTCGACCGTACTGTGTTATAGTGGTTTGAAGTTTCAGCAATTCGGTCATGTGAAATAAAAGTCTATTTGTTATTTCTCAATATTTCGTCACACTTTTGTGACTTCTTCAGGAGAAAACTGTAAATTTATTAAGATTAGAAATTAACAAAAGCTAAATATTTAATTACTTACAACTATAAGATTATATTATATTATCCGAAATAATAAATGTCAAAATCAAAATTAAGTCAATGTCCCTTACGATATGTTAAAAAAAATCTAAATTAATACTCTTAGGACCGGTTGTTCGAACGCTAATCAACAATGATCATTATCAAATATTTAATTACTGTCGCCAAAACTGTCAATGTCAACTTTGTTTGGGTTGCTGAAAACATAATTAATTACAATTAAGAGATTTATTATTAATTATGTTAATAATTATTGTTATATTAATTGATTATAGTCTCAGAATTGTAACTAATTATGTTTTACCAACCCAAACAAACTTGACATTGACAGTAATTAATTATTTGATAACGATCATTGTTGATTAGCGTTCGAACAACCGGCCCCTATAGTTGTAAGTAATTAAATATTTAGCTTTTGTTAATTTCTAATCTTAATAAATTTACAGTTTTCTCCTGAAGAAGTCACAAAAGTGTGACGAAATATTGAGAAATAACAAATAGACTTTTATTTATATATATATATATATATATATATATATATATATATATATATATATATATATATATATATATATATATATATATATATATATATATATATATATATATATATATATATATATATATATATATATATATATATATATATATGAAACTTAAAGCTAAAATCAATATCAATAAAAGAATTAATATTAAAAATAAACTCACCAGGCTTCCGGGTTGAACCGCGTCGTTGATTTCTAGGCCAAGCTTTCGACGTCCTCTCTGACGTCATCTTCAGGGCTTCCGGGGTCTCAGTCTCCTGAGGCTCCAGACACTACACTCACTACTCAATGCACTACTGTTGTTGTTGACGCTGGGGCGGGTATTTATACCGTGGACTGGCGTGACTGACGTGGCTGTCGATGACGTGGCGGAGTGGGAATTAGCGCGAAGACTATTCGGAGCGGGATTTGGATTGGCGCGAAGATTTTTGACGGCGGGAATTGGAGCAGACGATGTTTTCTTTAGGAGGGGTCTCCAAGTCGAAGGTAAACGGATGCCGTCATCTCTTTTATTGAGACAATTTGGCCGTTTTTCGATTTCTATAGCTTCTCGGATAATCCTTTGTTTATAGAAGCGAATGGGGGCTATGGTTCTGGAGTGTTCAAAGTCAATTTTGTGACCTGTATGAAGATGGTGTTGGCCTAGGGCTGAAACTGAATCTGAATTGCGAACAGATATGGAATGTTCATAAATCCTATTTTGGATTCTACGATTGGTTTGTCCTATGTAAGATCGGGGGCAGTCTGCACAAGGAATTTCATAAACTCCGTGTTGTTCTTGAACGTGTTATCATCAATGGCCTTCCACCTGTGATCGGGTGATGTATCCTCCTTCTATAAGTGACTGCTATATTTGAATTTTATATCTAGTTGAACATAATCCTTTATTAGAGCAAGTGATAACGGATTACCTTCGTCGTACAGAATTTTTGTTTATTTAACAAACAAGAGGTGGAGTGATTTCCAGCGTGGTACCTGCTGGATCACGTAGATGGGTTTGATTTATTAGATAAGTGGGATGAACTTCCACCACATATTCGCGGAAATGAAGCTATCCAAATGAAACTACCTTGCTGGGAACACTGTTCTACTTCATTGTTCAGCAATTACCTACCATACAAATACCAATGTCATAAATGTATTACATAAAAATAAAGTTGTTACTAATTCTTGTTTGTTTAATATATTTTACCTTTCCCACCCTTCATTCCTCAATAGTCGTTGACCGGTCGTTGACTGTTCGTTGACTTCTTAACCGTTTGTTAACTTCTTGACCGGGCGTTGGACTGGTCAGTGGTGGGAGGTATACAAAATGGTGGGAGGTATGAAGTGGTGGGAGGTATAAAGTGGTGGGGGTACTAAATGGTGGAATGAGAGGTCTGGCCGCACAACCCCACCCCTTTTTGTACCCCCACTCCTACCCTGTATACCCCCCACTTTTGTATAATTAGGGGTGGGGGGTATACAGGGTAGGAGTGGGGGTACAAAAAGGGTGGGGGTTGTGCGGCCAGAACTCTCATTTGCCCACTACTCTAGTCGCTCCATTTTTATTAACTTCTCTACCTTCTTTTCTTATTTTTGGTTAAGGTGTTTTTACTTATACCTGTCGCTGCTAGAATCCTATCCCTATAATTGTCAATGTTAAATGATACCGGATAAAAATATTGAGAAACAAAATGTACAATAATCATATTTACTAACGTAATCCATATTGAGATCGGTGATTTTCTATGTTTCAAGCAATATAATAAATTATCTGGTAAAATGTCATAGATCGTAATAACAAGAAAGTAAAATGTCATTAACAATACTTACGTCAATTTCCTTAAAGATATTAACATGTTGGCGGTTGCTTCGAAATGTGCTGAGTCGTGTTTCATAAATGTATTAACATTATAAATTATTTTCTTTGCTTGGCTATTCGATGCTAGCCCTTTTGTCTTTATCTTTTTAGGAGCCATATTGTTAAATAGCTATTTATAACTAAACTTAACACACTATAGATACACTAAATGACTTAATAATACACTAATTACGACTACGAATATACTAAGCACTAATTTAAACAAATTAATAAAATATCCAACACGATCAAATGAAAACGTCAAACACACTCTGCGATACATCTAATACTACGGCACTAGCAAACAGCAAACTGCCCGTTTCCATGGTAACACTAGTAAGCAAGAACCACTGCGCACCGTAGAGTTATGAGTCATATTCCCAAACTTAAGTTTGTTACAGTTTACTGATTGACGATGCTAGATAAAGACCAAGCATATCTATTATCCAGAGACAAAGTCCTGGAACGCTACGATGTCTTCTTCGTGGCTTCCGAATCCGAATTATGCCTTTGCTGATGTTTTACTGAATATTTTACTGAACGTTGGGAACTAATGGGTTAAAGCTGCTATCTGCTTTGATAGTTTTACTTCATTTTTAGTGCATGGCGTATACTTTGAGACAGAAAGTGGTCGTATGAGGGTACATTTTCTTACTTCTAGCAAACATGAAGCCTTTGAATCCGCTGTCAGTCATCATTGCCTTGTTAGGAGGCAAACAATCTCAGTAGTTAGAATCTCATACGATCATAACGATCAGTACCCTTCCACCATGTCCGTCAAGGATTAAATTGGCCAAACCATCTGACGGACATGAAATTAAATATTTTAAGATGTTCCATTTTTTGTACTCTGACACGTGTTACTATTTAGTTCAGAGAAATAGGGCGAAAAATATCCTGTTGGTGACACAACCCCCTCCAGGCCGAAACCAAATTTTTTGAGTACATAGTATGGACATCTATAACAATAACCCATATGTTTCCTGCAGCCGATTTTGATGATATACATAGTTATAAACAAATGAAGATCAAAAAACGGTAAATTTCCGTTTTTTCGTCTATTACCAAAAAGTTAAGTATTTTTTTAAACAAATTTGAGAGTAAGAAACTCATAAATCGTATAAAAAACTTCAATATGGCGTTCGCTGAATATGTCTATCCTTATTGGATGCTTATAAAAACAGTTTTTATAAATATTCATAACTTATGTAAAAATTAACTTAGAAACTTTTTTATTACACGGAATGCTGAGACTTCTGGTGCCTAAAGCATACCTTAAATTTCAAAGCAATTGGTCAAATAGTTTAAAAAGTTATTTAATTTGTTTATCCCAAATTTTTTTTGCAACACTATAAGTCAGAAAATGGTGAAGTTACAGTAATACTTCGGATAGTTTGTGAAAGAAAAATATTTATGCTATTAACTTAATTAAAAAAAAATGACAAAAAATAATTCTAAATATTGCAAAATTATTTTGCAAGGACATGTGAATTAAAAAAAGGCTAACTCCGTCCCTAATTGTCCTAGGACAATTGTTTTCTTTCTAAATGTGTATAAAAATTCAGTCTTTCTGAATATGAAAAAATAATTTTTCTACGGGTAACGGGTAAAAAGTTATTCTAATTGTTTATAAGTAAGCAAAAAATCGACATGTTCTTGCAAAATAATTTTACACTGTTTAAAATTACTTTTTGTCATTTTTTACATTAATTTAATAGTATAAATGTTCTTCCATAAACTGTCCGAAGTATTACTGTAACCTCATAATTTTCTGACTTATAGTGTTTCAAAAAAATGAATTTTGGATAAACAAATTAAATAACTTTTAAACTTTTTGACCAATTTAAAATATAATTTAAGCACAAGAAGTCTCAACATTCCGTGTAACAAGAAGGTTCTAAGTTAATTTTTACATAAGTTATGAACATTTATAAAATCTCAAAATTTATGATTTATTTTGCAATTTTCTAAGCAACAAATAAGGATAGACATATTCAGTGTCAAATATCAAACATTCATTATTCATATCCGATATTTAACAGTATATTTTTATCAACCCGTATATTACTTTAACCAATTTGTTATCATATATAAACATGTGCGGGATATTTCATTTGTTTAATTGTTGCAATTTATAAACAATATTTTGGCAATGGACATTAAATTAGCTGACTAAGTATAAACCTTTGTTCTCTTGTGTGACCCAATTCATGTTGCCAACAAGAAATAATACATTTTAGAATCATTCACAAGAATCAACTCCTCCAGTCAAGATGTAAATTCAAATAGAGTCTTCAACTAAATCGCGTACAAGTCACACTAAAGTAAAAAATAATACATAAATATAAGACTTACTTAATTTTATGTTGGTTTTATAGACATATATTGCAGCTAAATATTTGTGAATTTGATTTATGCGGTTACAGCTTCTGCTGTACGCAAAGAAATATCGGGATTTCTTCGTAGGAAAGCTTTATACCAAGTTTCGCCAGGACGATTGTTAATAAAAGGATTATATATGGGATTACTATCAAGAAACTGCTTAACTGATTCCTGCACATCTTCCTTTCGAAGTGGAAACACTTTCCTATGATTTTCTAAAATCCAGTTCACCAAAATTTTTTCTTCTTCTGGTAGAAGAACTGGATTAGGTCCTAAATTTAGTTTCGTAAATTTTTTACTTTTTCTAAATTGTAGGGTTGCCCTTGAAATTTTATAGCGACTTAAAACTTCTCGTAATGAAAACCCGTTGTTTATTTCATCTAGGGCAGTTTGAAGCTCTTCTTCTGTATATTTTTTTTTGATATTTCTCTCCGTCAGTAATTTTAGGCATTGTTCCAAAAAAGTTCAGTTCAATATTACCTGCAAATTTGTAAAAATCAGTTATTGGCCCTGTGTAACATCAGGTATTGGCCCCATTAGTTATTGGCCCCCGGCCAATACCTGATTTTAATGATTTGTTTGTAGCATATAGACTAGCAATAGCGTTAGTACGCCCAAAGAGTTCAAAAGCATTTATAGAAAATATAATTTCGTCGAGGTATTTAAAATTCAGTTATTGGCCATCAGGCCAATCACTAATTTAGTATGAGTTTTATAATCTAGAGATTGGCCGTCATTTATTTTCTTAAATTTACTAGTTATAACATAAAAAAATCATTTAATTAGCCACCAATTACTTAACTAAGACAATCAAAGTAAGAAAATCAGGGTTTTAAAGAAAATAAACTGCACAAACACTTACCAAGGTGTAGTCGCCCTTAGCAAATACTTTAGAAATTTAACACTACACACGACTGAATGACCTATTAACAACAAGTTATAGCGCGCAAATGGCAGACTGTTTAACAACGAAATTTTATAGAAGTGGCCTTGAATGTTGGAAGACGAATTTGATACTGGTATTTAGTATTAGTTGTACAGTGGTGCCTTGTTTTTAAAAGTTTTTTAATGGGGGCCAATGACTGACACAAATATTAAATATGGCCAATCACTGGGTATTTTACCCTATTAGGTTTTATTTTGCCGCCAAGAGAATCTCATATCATTTTTCAGCATTATTTCTAGCATTTCGCCTTCGGTACGATTTGAAAACATAAATGTGCATGGAAAACCTTGTTTAAAGTTATCTAATACAAGTAAAGTCGTTAATTCGAACCAGTACTTTTTCTAAAACGTTTCAACATTTCACGCTGCTTCTCGTTCATAATAATTAAAACAAAATATTCTTCTCTTAATTGTGGAAATTCTGGCGACATTGAACCCTGAGGTTTATAAAAAATCACAATCTTACTATTGTTTTGCGTTTCCTCGACCCAGGAATGTACACTGATACTGTCATTATTGTGTCTGACCCCTTCGACTTTCAAATTATAATCTCTAGCAATATGTTTTATAACTTGTCGCGTAATTAAATCTCGTCGCTTTAAGTTTCATTGTATTAATCGCGGAAACCTTTCTAAATATATTATTATGCTCTGTATTTTCTCTGTTATGAGATTGGTCAGCATATTCTGATTTTGATTAAGCAATTAATTATTCTAATTACTACTTACGGAAAACAAAGCCAAAATTAAATTAAAACTTTCTAATAAAGCATTCCACCGTCTATTACAAATGCGGATTCTGCAATGTCAATGTCGTTTTTAATATTTTAAATAAATCAAATATACTTGATTTAGCGGTTTTTCGCATCAAGCCTTCGCTAAATAAAGACATTGAAACCGGAGCTAGTTCATACTGAAAGTATTGTCGCAGTTGTTTATCACGATTTTTTACAACTTTCATCCTTTGAAATAATAAGTTAGGATCTATTGGTACAACAACGTCAATTTTACTTTTAATATTGCTATTAACTGTACTTAGTGGCAGAATCCGTTTGTTTTTTGACATTTTAACCTTTAACTACCCGCGCATCAAAGTATAACATAACTACACGGGTGGCGCACTTTATACGCCACAAGAAAATACACGTAAAAACAGCAGATTTGTTTTTTTTTTAAATACACTTAGTTGTTTGTTATAAACCTTATTAGGCATCAGTGAATATTTGGAGTTCCTTCTCAGTAAGCCAATTGGGATTTATAACTGGAATCATGGAATAACTGGATTCCATGATAAATAAAATTATTAATAAACATTTTTTTGAAATGTGATTTTTTTACAGGAGAAAAAGTATTGTTTATAAAGAAAAATCTATTTTGTGCCATAATGACTAAAAAACAATTGAAATATGTACTTATATTACTACTTATATTAATATATTCGTGGCGTATATTGTCCACCACCGGAAACAACAAATAATAAAATGTAAATTACGATCTTCCCAGAACGCCGATTATAACGAAACTAAAACCAAATTGTAAAGCACATTCCAGTGATAGGTTAGAGAGATAAACAAGGTCAAAAATTAAATTTTTAAATATATTTGCAGTAGGATACTTATATCTGGCGTACAAAATACGCCAGCGCGTGTAGTTAAAGGTTAATAGAGGAAAATGACAGCCAATCATATCTTCGTCACCTTTTTTTCCAATTTCAAAACAATCATGACAGTTTATATTTTCTCCACCTGTGACACCTGTAGATATTCACACGATAGAAGTCGTTTGTGGAAAGGGATCATGATCCTTAAACCATTCAAACATTTTTAATATATCGGCAATATCTCTCTTGATACGTGAATCTGTAGCATCAACATGCTGCTCAGTAGTTGAAAAATTGATTTCACAAAACTTTTCTATCTCTTTACGAATGTCATTTGTATATGGCATTGCTAAAATCCATCTAGAGAGTGTACTTTCCGTTATAGTGCGCCCAATCATGCCGCCTTCAATTTTCATTATCCTCATTAAATCATTCGATGACCATATGGGTAAAACCTCCAGACCAAAAATTAGCTGCTCTTCTAGTTGTGCAGTAGCCATTTTCAATGAAATTTCTTAAATGATTTGTTGCATTATTAAAATGTCCAAATTGGCTACTGGATGTCTCATTGTATTTTTTAATGAATTCTAGCATTTCTTGAATATAAATATGAGCACATTTTGCGTAATGAAAATGACCAGCAGAATGAAAGTACGGTAGCATTTGAGAAAGAATACTCAATTGTTCTTCAATTTCACCCATTTTTTCACAACTGGTAAAATTTTTTGCTATAACAACCATGCGCATGTTAGTGTAGGAAACAGGTTGAACCTTGCAAAATGGTCACAAGTCCGGTTTTATTTTTTTTCTGGTATATCAAGGGGTGCTTATTATGAGACTAACTTTTTCTTAAAAAATTTCGCCCCGGAACCCCCCTTTTCACCCCTTTATAGGGGGTAATTTGTGGTTTTGCGGAACGTAGCACTTCCTGTACCTTTTGCAAGGAATTTCTTTTATTACAAAAAAAATGGAAGAAATCAGAGAATCCAATATTGAATTCGGGTACACTTGTACTATTCAAGTAGGACAGACTTCCTCCTCTCAAACTGTCTTTAGGTGGTGTGCAAATAGTGTTGCCAGGTCCGATTTGTTTTAAATCGGTACATAAGGTAAAACAAATCGGGATTTAGGGCTGTAGATCGGGACAAATAAACAACAATAGTCCAGTAAATGACCGTATTGGAGTGTAATTTTCAGGGTCAACTCCGAATTACATGAAAATTTGGATTTAGGTTCTACTTACTTACTTCAAAGTTGAACTTGTACCGTTAGTTGCTTTTACTTGGGAGTAACAGTTACCCCTTCTCGGGGGTGAAAAAACGCACGTTTAAAATAAGTCCCAAAATGGAGAAATTGACTAATTTTAAACAATTTTTGATCTATAGAATTTTTTAACTAAGTCAACACTTTTCGAGTTATTTTTCGATAAAAAAACCACTTATTCAGGCGGTTTTTCGCAAATAACTCAAGAAGTAAGTATTTTATCGAAAAAAATTTCTTAGCAGAAATTTAGCTTATAAAAAAACAAAAAAATGTGTGTTCAGAAAGTCTATGAAACCAGTAAAAGCAAAGTTGTAGCTCATGAAAAATACGTTTTTATTCGTCAAATTTAAAATCGAATATTTCAACGTGAAATAATCACAAAGTGAAGCAATTTTCGGGAAGCACTTATTAGAAATTATTTAAAGTGTTTAAAAAAAATCTTTATTTTTGTTTTATATAAAAGTCTCTAGCAATAAAACTAAGCGAGTTACGCTCAAAATAAAGTTGGCCTTTTTTTTTGTAAAAAAAATCGTGAAAATCTCCTCGTATTTAGCAACCTAAATAAAATTAATCGTTACCGCTTTACCATTTACTTTATATGTGTATTGTTTATACGATCTGTAAGGTTTACCGGTTGGAAGTGCTTATTTTTGAAAAAAAAAAATTTATGGTAAAAATATGGTCTAAAATATTAGAAAAATACCCTTTTTTCAAAATAACTAAAAAATGATTAGTGATACGAAAAATCTCGAGTAAAAAATGTAGGTTTGCTTTTATAAATATGATAGCTTCAATATGTTTTTCTGTAAGACAAAAATTGGTTAAGATATGGCTGTTCATATTTTGCATACACTCGTGATTAGTGACTCGTTCAGGCCCTTTCAACTATGACTATTTCAAAAATAAGCCCTTAAAACCGGTGAAACTTACAGATCATATAAAAAATACATAATTAAACTAAATTGTTTGTAAAGCGGTAACGATTAATTTCATTTGGGGTGCTAAATACTAGGAGATCTTTACGATTCTTTTTTTTTTTCAAATAAAAAGGGGTCAACTTGATTGTGAGCAAAACTCGCGTAGTTTTGATGCTAGAAACTTTTTTAAAACATAAAAATAAAGATTTATTACACTTTAAAAAAAGTTTTAATAAGTTTTTCCCGAAAAGTGCTTCATGTTTTGGTTATTTCACGTTGAAATATTTGTTTTGGATTTTGACGAATAAGAACGTATTTTTCATGAGCTACAACTTTGCTTTTGCTGGTTCTATAGACTTTACGAATTCATATTTTTTTTTCATTTTTTTTTATATGCTACATTTTTGCTAAGAATATTTTTTTCGATCAAATAGTGATTGAAAACAGTGATCAAACAATCAGTTGTTTGTGAAAAACTGCCTGAAAACGTGATTTTTTTGTCGAAAAATAAACATTTTCAATCGCAAATAACTCGAAAAGTATTAACTAAGTTAAAAAATTTATAGAACTAAAGTTGCTTAGAATTTATCCATTTCCGGACTTATTTTAAACGCGCGGTTTTTCACCCCCGACTAGGGATGACTGTCACCCCTCCAGTAAAAGCAACCAACGTCCCAAGTTCAATTTTGAAGTGGATATTAAGTAGAACCTATGTCCAAATTTTTTGCAATTCGGAGTTGACCCTGAAAGTTACACGGTATCGCCGTATTTCGCGTTCATTTACTGGACTACATGGTGTTTCATAATCATAATAATCAGACAAAGTTACAAAACAAAATCGTAGATTAAGTAAATTATTTATTTTTTATTAAAATTATATTTTTCATTCGATTTTGCCTTTTTGGAGTGCCTTGTTTTTTATAACATAGTTATAAAATTCACTGCAAGTCATGACGACGCTTTTCAACGCCATTAAATTTACATATAAATATATACATAAACATTTAAACTTGTTTTGCCTTTCAGAAAGATTCATTTATAACCCATAATACTTATACAGAGAGCACGTAAAGGTTGGAATAAATTAATTTTCTCGAGAATGGACAATTTTGGAAAAAAATCCCGAAAGACGTCAATTTTTATTTTTAAATTACGACTTTTTGTCATATATATCATACTAGTGACGTCACCCATCTGGGCGTGATGACGTCATCGATTATTTTTTTAAATGGGAATAGGGGTCGTGTGATAGCTCATTTGAAAGGTAATTTAATTCTATATGCAGTAATATAAACATTTACATAATTATTTAGATAGGGTGTCCAAAAGAAATTATTTTGAATTAAATTTATTGACATAAAAAGAAGGATTAATGTAATTTATTTAGTTCAAAATACATTTTACTGTTCTCAGAAAACAGAAAAAATGTTTATTTGAAAAATATTCATTCCTTTTCGCTTAAATCAAATGTTCAAACTGTTAAGAGGAAGGTGGGTGGCGGCTTTAATATTGAGTTTATCCAAAAAACAATATTTATTTGTCAAATAAACATTATTTCCTGTTTTTTCTGACAGCAGTAAAATGTATTTTAAGTTAAATATATTACACACATTCTTCTTTTTATGTCAATAAATTTAATTCAAAAAAAAACTTTTTTTTGGACACCCTGTATAAATAATTAGTTAATGTTTATATTACTGAATAGAGAATTGAATTACCTTGCAAATAAGCTATCACACGACCCCTATTCTCATTTAAAAAAATTATAGATGACGTCATCACGTACAGATGGGTGACGTCACTAGTATGATACATATGTCAAAAAGTCGCAATTTGAAAATAAAAATTGACCTGTTTTGGGATTTTTTACCAAAATCGTCCATTCTCGAGAAAATGAATTTATTCCAACCTTTACGTGCTCACTGTATAAAATATTGCATTATCTCGGAATATCCAACTATTAATGAAAATATTTTTACGTTTCTTTAAAAGTTTACACATTGTAACATGTATTGTTTTCACAATGACTGATTCAGTTACAGACAAAAATCACAATGAATAAAATATCACTGTATCGTAAATTAGCCCACCTCTAGACTCTTTCGGCCGATTTAAAACAGAATGAAATGGTAAATGTAGGCGGGCTTTTGCATTTGCGTAGCTTAGTTCGGAATCCAGCAGTCGACTGAGGTATTGGACTTGTATAACATAATAATTATTTGAAAATATTTTGTTGGCCAACCGCCTAGAGTCGAAATACATGTATTGGCTATGATCCGTTTAAATATCGCTGGACCTGTATTATTTTACACATGCATTGGTTCAATACTTCAATTCAATCAATTTGATCTTTTTATGATACAACTAGTGAATTAGTCAGTATTTTGATTGTATATTTTGAATCTATAAAAAATACGACTATATTAGTTGCAATCAATTATCAAATTGATAAGATACAGTGTGTGCATTTAAGATGAAGACACCCCTATGTTTCGGCTGTCAAAATATATACAGATTTGTAATTTTGCACAGTCATACAGGGTGATGTTTCACAATTTTTAAAATAGTCAACTGAACTTTCAATTTTAAACGCGGCCTACTGCGAATCCACAAACAGGGTGAATTTTCGATATGCGATTCGATTTGCTTCGCGTTAGAGATGTCGAAAAAAGTTAGTTGGAAAAGTTGTTCCAAATATTATTATAACCCCACATACCAAATTTTATGATAAAATTCACACTTTTAGTTTTTTTTTTTCAGTTGTTGTAGTCAGGATCCTAAATCCTACAATTGGCTGTCCCGAGATGCATCTCGCGACAGCCAAAAACGGTTTTTTCGATTTTTTCGGTCTTTCCGCTCAGATATTAAAAATTCTGTCTCTGCCATTCAAAAGAACGGCAAAAATTACACAAAAAATACTATTTAAAAGTTGGCCAAATCATATTATCATAATCTAAAAATTTTTTGAAAATTTCAAAAAATTTTCCTGGGCTCATTTTTTATTACAAAAATCTGAAAAAAATCAGGTTGTTTTGTATTCAAAAGATACAACCTCTTGAATTTTTTAAGATTTTTAAAAGTAAAATTGCGCTCACAAAAAATAAAACCTAAACATTCTTCTTTTCTCGATTTAAGACGTTTTAGGACCTCTGGAAAGCTAAAAATTTGCATGAGGGCATAATTTTATATCCTTTATCGAAAACACAAGTAGCGGGGCTGATCGGTGCGGGACCATCTTATCCCGCTATAGCCTTTACTAAACTACAAACTATAGACACTATATACTATTGTGTTTCAATTTATCAATCAAAGATAGAATAAAAATTTTTATTTTCTTTAATATAACGCGGGCACATAAATTTGATACACCCTGTATATTGATTTGTAAATATTTATTAGAAGTTAGCTTTCAACGCAAGGTGGTTTCTCCTTAATGAATCTTTCCATGAAGAATATTAAAAACATTTGTAAATAAAAGTGAAGTGAAAGTTATTTAGGATTATTATAACAGATTGTTTACGGGAAATGTAAAACCACAGGTAGATGTAATTATTAGTTCTTAGAAAATTAAGGTAAAGAAAGTTTGGAATTTTAATCACTTTTTGTTTAACCCCGAGTAAATTTTGTAGAATTTCCCAAAAATAATTATTATGATGGTAGGAATATTTTTGAAAATATTAGTGGGTGTTTCGAATGAAAAAAAAAAGAATGGGGGAAGAAAAAATGTCTCTGATTGGTTTGGCAATTTGGAATGGGAAGGAGAGAAGGTTGAATTTTCAGATAGTTTTGGAAAGAGGGATTGTTGTGTTACCGGCAGCCGAGAGGAGCAGTCAAAAGTTTTCGTGAGTAGTTCAGAAGCAAGTACTAGTGGTTGTGTTTGATAAGTGAGAGTAGCTGAAAAGTGGAACGAGAGACAAATCAAATCGAGAAGAAATACCTCTTTGATTCTGTAAAGTCCAAGAGAGTAAGTTACAAGAATTATCGTTATTAAAATTATTTGTGACACCAAGTAAAAAAGATACTTGGGTCTCAGGAGATTATTGTTGAGAGGAAGAGAGGAGAGAGATTTGGAGTTTATTGAACGAGTCCTTATCAAAGGAAGCCTGGCTTGTGTTTTGGAAAAATAGTTGCTGGTATCGTGCTGGATTGTTTTGCTGAGAACGGAGAGGGCTTTGATTGGTAGCCTAACATAATCAACAAGGAGGAGCTGTTTGGGTCAAGAGGAGACATCATTGTGTGTGAATTAAAAAGATCAGTCAATAACCTATGTGATAGATTTTCTTTATAATCAGAAGTTAAATTTTTTTACGTAAAAGCATACGCATTTAAGATTCCAACATTTCAAAAATTTAATAGGAAGAATAAGTAATTTGCGAATACCAAATTTGTTTGTTTAGCTTGTTTTTTATTAAGGGTATCAAGAACAAAGCGATAAATATTTGTTTGAATTAGATTAATGTATATGGTAAAAGTTTCTTTTGGACAGTTATGCCCACAGGATTTAATTGATAAATTTATAGAGCCTTGCTTTTGATAATAAAGGTATTTGTATGTGTTTATTTATGATTTTTCTATTTATTTCCTTTTCCTATTTTATTCCGATAAGGATCAGCTACGGATCACTGCCGCTGGTGTAATTTTCAACGGCTATTATTCTGCTTTGCCAGATAATTTTTAAATATTCCTAATATAACAATTTTTTTAGAAAATTTAAAAAGACCTATACCGTTCCAAAAAACTTGGTTATTGGACAAAAATTCAATTATTGGACTCAACATTTTTAGTTATTGGACACTGTCAAAGTAATGATTAAAAACAAATAAAAAGTAAAAATGAGTGTTCAAAAACTTTTATTAAATCTATCTACTATAAATTACTTATATTTTTTCATTTCATTTTGGTACAGATTAAATAGTTCTTCGACGTCCATGTCGTCGCATGCATTATTTTCTGACATCTGGCCCGCTTTTCTTCCATAGTCTTCAAGATCTTCTTTACTTTCCATTTTTGGTTTCTCACACATTTTGCTGTCAGTTTTTATTTGATGATCTGTTTCGATTCCTTCTTCATTTTCTATTTCTCCCGGGTTTTTATAAACTTTGTTGTTGGTTTCATTACCTTCGCTACTTTTTGCTTGTTTTGGCTCGTCGCACAAATTGCTGTCACTTTTTTTCATAACGTTTATTTTATTATCTTATTGAAACTTTCTTTTGGTTTTTGATCGGAGTAATCTCTATTGCTTTCTATTTTTTTCGGCTCCTCGCATATTTTGAAGTTGGATTCTCTCTGATAACCTGTTTCGATATCCTCTTTGCTTTCTATTGTTTTCAATTTTTTACACATTCTGTGGTCAAGTTCTTTTTCATCTTCTTCACTTTCTATTTCTGAAATAGCGTCATCATCGCTTTCCTCAGTGTCACACATGTGACACATGAATAAATCCTCATCATCTTTTTCAGGAACATGTACGTTATATTTTTTCGGAACACATCGGCGATGAATTCTTTTCTTGCAGCTGTTACATGTTAAGTAATTATTTTTTATTGTCCGAACGTTGCACAGAAAACATGAATTATTTTTGTCAGTATCCCGGGCAGTATTTTTTAAAGCTTTTGCTGCTGCACTCTCTTCTCTTTATCGTTTTCTCTCCAATTTCTCATTTTCTAATTCTAACTTTAATGCACGTTGCTTTTCAAAACTCTCTTGATACTCTCTTGATGTTATAACAAAGGAAACTCTTTTGGTGTTACGTTTATTCTTTCGTTTTTTATTTTTCTGGAACTATTAAGTAGTCACCTATACTTTTAATAGTAGATGGCAAACTATAGATAATGTCTACCAGGTTTTATGACAATATTTTGAGTTATATTAATTTCTTGGTGTTCTGAAAGTTGATTCTCAGATTGATTTAATTTAGCATCCAAATTTATTTTAATTTCTGGTGCATCTGAAGGTTGCTTCTTCGATGAATCTATCCAGGTTCAGTCTCGGTCGAGTTCCATACCTGATCAGATGATCCTGGTAAGTCTCTCATGTCCAAGTCAACTTTTTTATTATCTGGTGACGAATCTGGTTTTTCAAAATAATTCCATATTTTGTATAAAGTCAAAAATTCTTCGGTAATGCCCTCCTTAACCAAAAGATCATCGAAAGATAGAAATATTTTAATTAAATCTTCTCAAGCCAAGCTTACGAATGTTGTATGGTCCATCCGCGGGGTAGCTTTTTTACCTAAAAATGTGATAATATTAACTTATAGGTAAATACAAATGTTTTTATATTATTACCTCAGGACGCTCATTGTTGTCTCCCAAACACTTCGTGTAATCAACTGCATCTGGGTTGAAAGGGAATAAACCACACGCACGAAATCCATTAATTAAAGTGTCCCTCTTAATATTATTCGCCATTACTTTTTCCAATAGTGGAGCAAATGTCATTTTATTTACAACTTCTCCAGGATTTTGTTCGTAAAATTCCCTGATGGCTTTTTTCCATCCCACTTTTACGGGTCTGAATACTGCAACATCACAAGGTTGAAGAATTCGGGTTTCATTCGGATATAACGCTTTAACTTCAATGTTCAATTCATTGCAAAGTCTACTTAACTCGTAAGTTAAATGAGACTTATGGCCATCTAAAAATAATAACCCAGGGAACTGTATATTATTTTTCAGCAAGAATGGATGGAATACATTTTTCACATAATCATAGAACGTCTCTGCCGTCATCCACCCATTATCAGATCTTCCAATACCCCAATCAGGATCTTTGACAGTCTGGCTTATTTTTTCTGGAATTCGTTTGTAAGGATAAATGATCATAGGTGGACAAATTATTCCAGAAGCAGAAAACGAAAACATGACAGTGAAGCTTTCCTTAGATGATCCCTTCTCCACAGAATAAACATTTTTAGCTCCTTCTCTAGCAAAAACTTTGCCAGTTTCTGGGCAAATCTGAAAACCAGATTCGTCGCTATTGTAAATTCTTGAAGGGTTATTAATGATTAAATTTTTGGAAACGAGATAACTGTTTATATCCTTGAACCATTTTCGAATGTCTGCTTCCGAAACACAAGCGCTCGCACCACTTACTGCTTCACTTGTTCGCTGAACAGTTGTTGGATGTCTTTTTAAGAAAGCCTAAAATATAAAGTGCTATTTTAGTCATCTCTATTTTATAAATATATTTTGTTGCCTGACTACCTTGAACCCACTATCACCAGGTCTGTTGTTTTTAAAGGGATTAGGCCGTGGATTTTCAGTCAAACATGTTTGAACCCTATTTAAAATGTCATCTCGTTTCCTAGGGAATCCTTAGAAACAGACATTTAACAGTTCAACAACCTACCTAACTAAATTAATTTTACCTTTCAAGATCAAACTCTTCTCTTGTCGAAAGAATTTGATTTGGACCGCATGTGTCTTTATGACCAGGATTTTTTATTTTAAATTCCAGCGTTGATTTAGGTACACCGTATTTTTTTGTCGCATTTCTATATGACATCTTGTTATTTTTGACTTCATTTACCCCAGCTTCCATCGATTCCGCATTATATTCATTTTTCTTGGGGATGATTTCAAACTAGAAACAAAAAAAACTAAATAAAATATTTCAGTTATAGGACAGATTGTGAGAAAGTTATTGGACAAGCGAATTGGCTACACTGCGAATATTGACACCAAAATTGAAGTGCCGGAAACAAAAAAGACCGACGAATATTTCACACAAAACTGTATAAACTTTGCAAAATGCAGTTATTGGACATGTGTCACAACAACTGAAAATACTCATATTTTAGTTCTAGTTATTGGACACCCATCTAACACATAACCTAAACTTAAATATAATGATTTTAACCTTGAAAATACTTACTTCACTGTAGCACTAACTTGTATATTTATGCGGGGCACTGTAGTAAAATTTGACCACTAAATTATAATACTAAAATTCACCTAAGATTTCTTAACACAGGATTAAGAAAACCGTCGTTTTGGTGCATAACTCGCAGTGTCCAATAACCAAGTGGTATGTTTTCCCTATCTATAATTAAAATCATTTTTTTATAATTTTAGAAAATTTAGATATCTTTTTGTCAAGTGCTCTGGCAGTTTTTAAAATTTATTTTTCTGTTAATATCCGTCATTCTAATATATGTTCGTGTTCTGCACATGCATAATAAAATATCACCTCAAATGGCATTATAGTCTCGGTTTTAATAAATTACTATAAAACCAATAGTTATATTATAATAGTTTTAAAAATGCCCAGTTATGCTAATAAACAACAATTTGTTATTAAAATAATATAGAATTACTTCAATCGTTAACAGCTTAATATTTTAAAGCCGCCTCAATCTATTCACTTTCAACGCCACCGCATACGAAATAGTGCATCCAAACAATAAGCAAATATCCGTTAGATTCCCACGTGACGTGCTGCGCGGCCGAACCAAATTTAGCGACGACAGTGGGCATACCGGTTCTCTGTGTATCGTGGTGGTTGACTACACTGAGATCTGTTAAGTAATTCCTGCAAGATGTAGAAGAATGTGTGCTCGTACTGCTCTTGTATGTGCCTGACCAATTAAAATTTTTTTAGCTGAACTTTCAGTATATGTATATTGTAGAAATAACTTATTTTATTCCACTTCCTTCTTTAATAAAATCGATGCTTCCTAAATAGGTCATCCAAACCTGAAAACCGCCTACAATGGGAATATATTATATATAATCCAGTTCTCTTCTACCGTGAGGTGTCGAGAACACATTGAGAACAGTTGATTTTAAATTATACGGTTCATAGTTATGTGATACACCCAAGAATATCACGAGCTTTCCAGTACAATGGTTGGTCAAAAGCTACACACATATATTTTTGATTATGCGCTTTTGCTCTCGATGTTGCTTCAATTAAAACTGTAAAAATTGTGCTGTAGTCGCTTGAAGCAGCATTTACAAATGACAGGGGAATTACTTTAGAAATCTGAAAAGTGTCTTTAAATACATGGTATTTTTCCATGAACCCAAGCCAACCAGCAGTATTTTTATTAGTTCTTTTACTGTAACATCATAGAATATCAGTAGATTTAATTCGTAATTTTGTAAGAGGTTTTTCTCGAATTTAGTTAATTCTTTTTGACATCTTTTCGTCCAATGTTCTGTTTGCCTTAACCTCAGAAACAATTTCAGTTTCAAGCCTCATATCTACCTCCATATCGATATCTTCATTGTTGATTTCGTTTTCTTTTTCATCAGAATCATCTTTAGTATCTTTCTCAGTAATTAAAATAGAAACTTTGTCTTCATTAACTGTGAGATCGCTATATATTATTTTATCTATCCCAGTACTTTTATTTGTATACTTAACACTCTTCATTGACAGGATAAAACCAAATTTACCACCTGCAATTTTATTTTCTGATGTCACTGCTACTGCGGGAGTAACACGCACAATGCCACCCATTGCATCGAATGTGTTACGATCATCAATAGATGCAATATTGTGATCAGCGTTATCGAAAACAAATTGCAAATATGCATCAGGTGCTATATTAATATTTTCAGGCCGGTGCTTCACGAACTATATATCGCTGGATAGGTGAATGACCTTTCTTTTAATTTACAAAAAATATACTGGGTGTTCCATTACAAAAAGTCAACAACGTTTTTTTAAAAAATCCGCCATTTTTTTTTCGTATTTGAAAGCGATATAAAAAATTAAATCCATTCAGACAAAACTTTTACTAAAATAAAACATTTCAGCTAAAACCGCATATTTCTATTTTGAGCCGTTTAGAAGTTATAAGCAGTTAAAATGTGGGAAAATATAAGTGGACACCCGGTATATTAAACATGTTAAATATTTCACGCTCTAAAGACAGTCGTACAGAGTTTGTATTTGATTAAGTACGTGCTTTTACCCTCTAAAATGAGCATATGAATGAACGGGAGACCAATATATGTTAGATTTGTAGAATTGTATGAAAGCGATCCTGTTCTCTGGAATGATTCTGACGCAAGGTATAAAAATAATGACGCAGGAAACGCAGCAGTAGAAAGAATTGTTGCTCAGCTTAAAATTGAAAATATTACAGCAAAACCTGTACCTACTAGACAAACAATAGCTATTATTCGCAGGTTGTACCTAATAGTAGCCTCTAATACAAACGATGATGCCATGTCCACTACTAACACGTAAAACTCTCGTGCCCAGTGTAAACACAATAACGTTTCTCACGAAACGTATTACACATAAGCATAAGTTGCAATACCGTTGCATTGTATTTGATAAAATTCTTGGGAGAGGGATGGATTGGACATATCAAAAGAATGATTCTATTATGCCGTATGCGTTATCAGTGATGGGTCGTGCGTCTCTGTACGTTAAGTCGTTTAGTCGTTGTACACCTAATGTTCCTTTGACAATGCATCCATGTCTGAAGTGACAGATAAAATTTTGGCAGATAATAAAGAACTGTGAACGCCGACTTCACAAACACATAGAAGAAGTTGACGTGACAAACGAAAAGAAGAAGAAGAATTGGTTTGACTTTCTGACTACACCCTGTATATTATAATTTGCGATATACGGAAAGAAGAAGAATAACTATAATATGTACGTCATAGTTTCTTTTTGGCATGACGCCATGTCTATTTTCTGATTAAACCCTGTATATCACACGTGTTATACGTCAGCTGTCAATTGACAAATGGCTCCTGTCTTAGCTAAGTTCATGCTATGACTAAGCTCGGCCGGTAATGCAGATCCAACGCTTACCGACATTTGCGCCAGTGACTTCTGAGTTGGACTTTAACCGTCTGTCTCAACCGGCCCATACTCTTAAAGCAGATAGCCATACTCAATCTCTTAAAGCGGAGAACACATCTAAGCGACCGCGATCGCGATGGCGATCTCAGTTTCTGTAGAAAGCGAACACATCGGCGCTATAGCTACCTAAGATTTCATTTGTATAAAATTACAATATTACAATTGTACAATAATACAGTTGGAAATACAGTACATACAATGTGCGATTTACAAGAAGAAGCATTGCTTGTTGCAGTATTGTTGGATGAAGAAAAGCAATTTACGTACTCTACAGATAGATTATATAAGGATAGTAATATATTTGACTTGAAACAATTATACTTTCTTTGTGTGTCTTTAAAATATCATACCATGAAAACAGACAACAATTTACCATCACATGAGCATGATACAAGAGGCAAACACCTCTATATTGTTCCGAAAATGACAAAGTCCTTCTGTCAAAGAAGTTTTCTATTTCTAGCCCCAAAAATATATAATCATATCCCCAGTGATATCAAAAATACTAAGAATGTTCTTCTATTTAAAAAGAAATTGATGGAACAAACAAGAAATTTTTGTGACATCATTATAGTAGCTTAAATATACATACGTTAAAAAATCTAGAGTCTCTAGAGTCATTACCAATTTTGATACCTATACATATTTCAAATTTTATATTGTTTGAAACTTATTTATTTTGCTTATTATTTTTATCATATTTAATAAAACATGCGTATATACACCATTCTTCAAAAATATTACTAACTAATTGAGCCATACATAATTGTTTAAAAAAAATTAATTATTCGTGCTTTATTGTTAAACTAAGTATTTATTTTATTGTTTTCATTATATTATTTATTCTACGTATCATATTTACTAAAACATAACTGTGTATTTACAATTAAAAAAAACGTACCTATCTATTTATTGTATTATATTATATTGTATTATGTTGCTATTTATGTTATTTACGTTAGTATGTTATTATTTATTATTTTATATCCTATTTACCAAAACAGGTGTATCCACACCTCTCGGAGACCTTCGGGTTAATTTATTCACTTTATATGTAAATATCGAAAAAGTTTGTACCTATTATTGTTGAATAAATTATTATTATTATTATAATTCAATAAAATTCGAAGGTATGCAACTTAATTAATTCCGAAAAAGAAAGAAATTTAATAAAAGTTACAGGGCTTTTCAACGATTCTCATTTGTTTCGAGCTCCTATCATATGTCTTATATTAATATTATTCACGGATTATACGTCATATGACAGAAGCTCGAAACAAATGAGAATCGTTGAAAAGCCCTATCCGAGGGCGTTCTATTTTTTTCCATTTAAAAATGCAATTATTTAGGCAGTTTATTTTGCAGAAAAAGAAGAGATGTTTGGGTAAATGATATTAACCTGAAGCGCAAGCAACAAGGAGAATATATAATACAATAACAATTCTAAAATGCAATACATATTTTAGAATGAATTTTGTAAGTTTTGATGAAATTTTAGATCTGATAAAAAATGACATCACCAAACAACAAACAAATTTTAGGGAAACAGTTGGTGCCACAGAAAGACTAGCTGTTACTTTAAGGTACTACAAAATTCTGCATGCTTTTTCTTTGCAAATCAATGTTATTTTCAATAAACGAAGTTATATAGTGTCAGTGATTAACAATATGTAGATAGTAAGCATATTTTTTATTTACTCATACAAAATACGTTAAACAAATTATTCGAATATATCACATCTAGATAGAAAGAGAAAATAATTTTTAGAAGAATACTTATATAAAAATAAAGATATTTATATTTTTGTAATCCTGCGAGCAAAATTCTCATACCATTGTGCAAAAGAATGGCTGTTACTAGAATCATCTTGTCTTTTATTGTAAACATGTTGTTGATCGTTTGGTGAATTAAGAGGTAAATTGGAGGATAAAGGAGAAGAGCTGAAGGAATTACTTGTTCCTGGTCGCATTTCTGCTTGCTGAGATAACTCCTCTTCCATTATTAATTTAGCTATCTGATATTTAATGCGCGTCTGACGTTGTGGTGATAGTTTTTTAACGCTCGCTGCGTAACCCCGAAATACTAGTAGTAAGCATCTATATACAATATAGATGCTTACTACAATGAGTTACGCTACAAACTACAAAGGGCACACGAGAGAGCTAGAACCTTCTTACTAAAGCACAAAAAAGAGCGACAAGAAAATAACAAGCTCAAAGCAACACCACAACACTTTAAAATAGGAGACCTAGTCCTGGTAAAAAGGGAAGAGAATGGTAAGTTTGATAGTCTTTATGTAGGCCCCTTCGCAATAACAGAGGTAAACAACGTTAATTGTAAGATCAAAATAGAAAACAATAAAATCAAGGAAATACATAAGAATAGATTATATGCTTACAATCCGAGAACACAGTGAGTGACAAGTGAAACGGGAACAATGTTGATAACGAACATTTTTATTTTTTTTTGTATTTAATTATTAGTTATAGGAAATAAAAACTTAACTTGTATTTATTAAAACGGAGTAGGCAGTTGGTGGTATTATCAGAAAATTTTCTTCCTTTTCCGTAGTCAGAAAATTTTTGGAGGGAAAGGGAAGATGTATTGGGATACACTGCATCTCAGTAATCATCTTATTAAGACAAATTCTTTTAATAATTAAATGTCTTTGGTAAAACAAATACGTTTGTTTATAATAAATACGATTGACCTATATTACCACATCAATGTGTCGATTTTCGATACAAGGTCAGTTTGAAGTAACAATTAGTATTCGTTATTTATAACCTAGTCGATTCAGCACTTTTACTAAACACTCTCACTTTTATTTATACCAAATAGTAAACTGGGGAATCCACTTTGAGTTCTACTTTCATGGCGAAAAGATTAGTCATTGGTATTTGAGATCCCAACGAGTAAACATCACAGTTACTAAATAATATACCACCAGCTCTTTACCGTAGTTACTTCAACGTACCAATAAATGAATCTACAGTGAGTATTGTTACTTCATCAACCCTTATGGTAGAGGGTAACCACCCCTCAATTATCTGATATGGTTCAGATAAACAGGAACCATACTTCACATATGTATATTTCTACATTCTTCAATATTTTGTTTCCTTGTTTAATAAATTCATCTATTGTGCACCATTTAAAAATAATATCGTTTACGTATATCTTTACTTTACGTATTGCATTCTCTACCGCCAGCTTATCAAGCTGTGCCAACATTTGGTTTAAATCGAAATGATTGAATCCTGTGGCTATGCTCTTGCTGCATTTTATTTTGTTTTTGACCCTAATGCTCAGCCTTGGTGAGATTAGTTCTGCTCCAAAAGACAAAATTGGTAGTCTATGCGCCTCTAAATTATTTAGTACCTTTCTTACTGTCTGTCTGGGGGCTTCTGGCTGTAGTGCGAGTTCACTTTCTGCCTTCGTTTGCCTTGCTTCCTTCTTCTTTTCTCTAGCTTGAGCTCGTGTTATAGCTAATATATGGGTATTATCTATGTATAGGTTCTTCAGTTAATGTAATGTTATTCTTGAAAGGCTGTCTGCGTAGTTATTTTTCCCTGTTATATACTCTATTTCGAAATCGTATTCCTCTAAATCTAATCTGATCCTTGTAAGTTTCGAAGTTGGTTCTTTCATTGCAAATAAATGTGTTAGGGGTTTATGATCCGTTTTGACTAAAAATGTTAGTGCTCCATATAAATAACATTTGAAATGATTAATTCCCCAATAAATCGCTAGTAATTCCTTAACGATTATAGGTTTATTACATTCTCCTTTATTGAAACTTCTTGATGCGTATGCTATTGGTAGATCTGTTCCGTTATAATCTTGACTTAAAATTTTGAATAAAACGTCTATAATAGTTACAAAATGCTACGAATCTTTTTGTTTCTTCCGCTGTCTTAGGTGTCGGGTATTGTTCAATCGTTGCATATTTCGCTTTGTCTGGTGATACTCCTTCCTGAGAAAGATCACGACCTAAATATGTTACTTCTCTTCTAAAAAATTGACATTTTCCTGGGTTAAGTTTCAGATTGAATTTTCGACATGTCTCGAATGTCTTTTTCAGGTTGTCTAGGAGTCTAGGTGATGTTTTTCGGATATTCCTATTACTACTATATCGTCCATGTAAAGAAATGCTTTGTCCGGTGTTAATCCTGAAAATGCTATTGACATCATCCTTGAAAAGCTATTTGGGCTTACATTTAATCCAAAAGGTAATCTGGTAAATTGAAATGCTCCATTTTCCGTGCTAAACGATGTGTATTTTCTTGATGATTTTTCTAATGGTACTTACTTAAGCCGTCCTCTTGTACCTTACGGTGTCGAGGTAAGTGGAGAAATCAGACGTCTCCATGCCTTTCGGTCAGTAGCTAGTCTTTCTGCTTCTCTCCACCCAATCTTCCTTTTTACGCAAGCCTTTCCAATATCTGCGTTCCACGTTCTTGCTGGCCTGCCTCTTCTTCGTTTGTTGTCGGATGCCGCTTTCCATACCCTCTTTACAGTTCTACCTTCACCCATTCTCGTCATATGTCTGAACCACGATAACTGTTTCGTTTCAAGTCTGTCTAAGGTCCTTCCAATACCGCACCTTTCACGTATGTCTTCATTTCTTATACGATCACGTCTGGTCACCCCGGATACCGCACGTAAATATCGCATTTCGCATGCTTGAATTTTACTACGGATGTTGTCATTCATTGTCCACGTTTCACTACCGTAGAGTAGCACCGGCTCGTATACAGTTTGGAACACTTTCATTTTTGTTTTCAGGCTTACTTCTTTCTTCCTAATAAAACTTTTATTTAGCGCATAGTACAATTTTGTTGCACTCATTACCCTGCTGTTTATTTCTGGTTCTATATTTCCTTGTCCATTCATTGTTGATCCTAAATACTTGAAGTCCTCTACTTGTATAATGGTCTCATTATTCAGCTTTACATTTATATTTTCTTGAGTTTTCGATATTACTAAAGCTTCTGTTTTTTCAATATTTATTTTCATCCCAAATTTCTTAAAGGCTTCATTCCAAACATTTATATTCACTTGCAAGTCTTTTTCTGATTTTGCCACAATTACCAGGTCATCGGCATATATCAACTCTGACACGTGAATTTGTTGAAGTTTATACACCCCACCCTAGTTCTTTTTACCTTACCCCTGCATTCTTTTGCAATTTTGTCCATTAGAGTGATGAATAACAAAGGACTCAGAACACCACCTTGTCTTACACCTGTCCTTGTGTAGAATTCTAGAGATGAGCGATTTTTCGTTCTTACATTATTACGTGTACATTTATATATACTCTTTATTGCTTGGATTAACTTCGGTTTCACATTTCTACGGTTTAATATTTCCCAGATCTTGTTACGTGGCGCCCGATCAAATGCTTTTTCCAAGTCCACAAAACATAGAAACAACTTACTGTTATGTTGTAGGGCTTTTTCTGATAACTGTCTCACCGTGAATATGAGATCGGTTGTACCTCGCCCTGGCCTAAAGCCGCATTGGCTGTCATCCAGTGTGTCCTCGATATTTTCTCGCAGCTTTTTCTCTAGTATTATTTAGTAGATTTTACTAGCAACTACCAACAATGATATTCCCCTGTAGTTAGAACACTTATGTTTATCACCTTTTTTGTGTAATGGTAGAATAGTGGCAAGAGTCCAGTCTCTAGGTATGCATCCGGTATGCCAGCAGCTCCTTATGATTTTCCATAGTAACTGTAATCCTTCTCCTTCCATATATTTAATTAGCTCAGCCTTAATATTATCGTGTCCTGCAGCCTTGCCATGTTTTAATTTTAAAATTGCTTCCCTATATTCTTCGTATGTTATGTCATCATTATCTTGTTGTTCATTTAAATTGTACTCCTCCCTGTCATTTTCTATTTCGTTGTTGTCTCCCATTAATAATTCCATAAAATGTTCTCGCCATCTTTCGGTAATCTCTTCATTTTTTAATAATATGTTACCATCTTTGTCCTCTAAACCTGTTACTCCGTTTGATTTCTTTTGTCTTAGGTTTTTTAGGGTCCTATAGAGCAACTTCGCGTTACCCTTACTATCACTTTCCATTTTATTTCCAAATTCTTCCCATTGACGATTCTTAGCTTCTTTAATTTTATTTTTAACCATTATTCTCTGTTCCTTATATTCTTGATAATTACCTTCACTTTTATTACTTATATACTTTTTCCACAATTTTTTCTTCTTCGAAACTTCCAATTTTATGTCATTATTCCACCAAGCTGTACCTTTCAGATATCTTCCTTTCGTTACACCACATACTTTACTCCCAGTTGCATACACCAGCTCCTTAAAAATATTCCATAATATTTCTATATCTTCCTCATTTTTCCAATTTGTTTTTCGTATTCCTTCATTTAATTTACGACAGTATTCTTTTCTAATATTTTCAGACTGAAGTTTGTATACTTTAATACTTGGTTGTTCATAGCGATTTTCTTCATTTTTAATATTAAATGTCTGTTCTCTCCTTGTCTTTATTTTAGCTTCAACGAGAAAATGATCTGAACTGATCTCATAACCTCTTTTAACACGAACGTCCGCTATTTAATTTTTATATCTGTTCTGTACTAATACTAGATCAATAACGGATTTTTCGTTCCGCGAATCCATCACTCGTGTGTATTTATGAATCTCTTTGTGTTGAAAAAATGTGTTACTAACTTGCATATCATTCATGATGCAAAACTCGATAACTCTTTGTCCATTATTATTCCTGACTATTTCTCCATATGGTCCTACAGGGTAGTCATATTCATTGCTTGACCCTACTCGCCCATTAAAATCGCCTACTATTATGACCTTATGACTTATCCATCTGGTGATATTTTTATGCTCATTTCTGTGAACCATTAGGGCAACTCCTGCCCTCGCACGTTCTGACTCATTAACACCTCCAAAAATCATGTAGTGCTCATTTCTCATTTTAATACATCCACTTTCTTTTCTCTTTGTTTCAGTTAATGCTAAAAAATCCATTTTTGTGTTTTCAAACTCATCAATAAGTTCATCTTCTTTACCATTTAGACTTTGTATATTCCACAATCCAATTTTCCAATACTTATTTTGTTTTTCATTTTTTGCATTCATAGTTCTTTCATCGTTTGTATCTTTACGGTTTAGTTTTTGTATATTTTTGTCAAGACTCGTATCGATTTTGTTAAATTCTCTCATGTCCATAACCTGTGCCACGTTCGTATCCATATCCATCCTCGAATTTGCATTAACTAGTAGTTTTTTGAACCAGTTGCTGCTACATTATCTCTGACTATTTCTATATTATTCGTATTATGGTTCCATCGCCATTTGGTGTCTTCAATAACGATAAAACCATAACCCATTTTTATTCTTTTGCCATTTGCCTTTTCTTTTGCTGCTATATGTCTAAGGTTTTTCTGCATATCAATATCTTTAAGTGTTAAATCGCATTCAATGTATACGCGGTGTTGTTTATAACTTCTTAGAAAACTTTTAGCTTTTAGTACTCTTAGTTTGTCTTCAAACTTATTAAACTCAATAATGCACATATTGTCATTGATCTTTTTTACCTTATTTAACTCTGCCATTATTCGTAGCTCTTTATTTAAAAAGTTTCCTATTTCATTCTTAAGCTGTTCCGTATCAGACGTACTTATTGGCAAACCCTTCAATATTAAATTATTTTTCTTTCTTTCTTTCTGACAGATTTCTAAAGTTAGCTCTAATTTGTCCATTTTTTGTTTCATACTCATCATTTCCTTTTTTAAATTTTCATTTTCTTGAATTATTTGTTTAAGCTTTTCTTTGTACTCACTATTCTCTTTTCGGAGTTCCTTCATTTCTCCTACCAACTCACCTACCATGTTTTTTATATCCTCTAGTTCCTTATCTTTCTTTTTATTATCAGTTATTAGCGTTTTCATCATTTCCGTAATTTCATTCTCTCTACCTCCAGCATTCTTTTTATCGGGAGATCGATACACTTTTCTGCTCTTGCTAAAGATTTCGTCAAATTCATTTCCTTTCCTTTTACCATCCTCTGATACATAAGCATCGCTGCGCTGTCCGTCATCTTAGTCTCAATTCCTCTACTATTACAAATCACTAGGTATTATAATTAATTGTTTGTCTGTATTATACTCGTATTTCTATTTCTACCTGAATGTTGTTTATTATTATTTATAAAATAAATAAATGTTTTGCAAACCAGCTACTTATTTACAGTAAGTTTTAATTCGAATTGTTTATGCACGAAAAATTTGACACCAATTTTAAACAAGGTCAAATTTATAAAACAGCAATAATTAAAAATCACTTACCGATCGCAAAATGTTAAATCAAAATACTTCTGTGTTTTTGTACACAAAACAAAATTCACAACACTAAATAATCCTAAATAAATTTACATCGAATATCTAAATGGTTTTCGTGATAAATCCCGGATTGCGAGTTGTTTATCGCCGACACCACATAGACACGACATACACACGCCCGTGACCGTCCTCCTCGCTTTCTACTACTCAACTCCAACTACCATTTTCTAATGGTATCTGGTGAAAACCTGACATTAAGTCTATAACTGAAAACCATTTTGCTCTTTCTAGTTGATCTAATATCGAGTCTATTCTTGGTAAAGGAAATTTGTCTGTGACTATTTTCTTGTTCAGTTGTCTAAAATATATGCATAATCTCCATGCTTTATTTCCATCTATCGCTTTTTTCGGTACCAGCAATACTGGGCTGTTGTATTCTGATGTGGACGGTTCTATTATTCCTTGGTCTCTCAGTTTTTGTACTTGTCGGTTTAATTCCTCTGTTTGTGCATGAGGTGTCCTATAGTTTTTAATATATACCGGAGTTTGGTATTTAACTCTCAGTTTCTGCTCGTAGAAGTTGTTACATGTTAGCATGTCATGCCTTAGGGCGAGTATATCTGAATAATCTTCGCATAAAGATACTAACTTATCGCGTATGTATTCTGGAATGTCTAACTTCAATGATTCCCGTAATTCCTTTTTCCTGTCCTTGCTGTCGTTGATTAGTCTATATATGTTGAATAATTTAATGTCTGTTTTGATTGCGTTTGTTTCTACTTTTACTGTTTCGTAGGTTGTGTTCAAACTTTGATGTACGGATTATTACTTGAAATAATTGCTCTCGCTATGAATATTCCTGGTTGTATTTCCTGTTGTTCCACTATCCTGTCGTTCTTCAGCGTTTGAAAAATGTTTACGTCTCTGTAAATTTCACAACTAGGCGGTATTATTATCGTGTCATTATCTATATTATCCAAAATGTTCGTACTAATGTAACAATCGTTGTCCTCTTTAATGTGCATTTTAAGGTTAGCGTAGTCTGGTATGCATTGAAAGTTTGAAATAAAGTCTCTCCCAATGATTCCGTCGGTTGGAATAGGAAAGCTAGGTTCAACTAATTGAAAGATATGCTCAAATCGAGATACTTTTACTTCTAGTGTTGTTTCAACTTCTCCCATTGTTTGTAATTCTCCTTTAGTTACTCCTTTTATTTTCGCCTTTGTGTTTGGTTTCACATGTTCCTTCATAAAATCTTGTGAACATTTCAGTATTGAAATATCAGCTCCTGTGTCTATGATAAATGTATTTGTATGTTCTAGGATTCCTGTTTTCATTCGTACAAAATTCGTTAGGTTTAAGTCGAAGTTGTAAATATTATATTCCACTTCTGCCTGTGTACTTTCCTTGTTTCGTTCATTCAAAACCCCAACTGCTGGTTTTCTGGTTCCTCTTGGCTGTCCTCTAACTCCAGTAGCCTTACGTTTCTGTTACGTCCTCCTCTCTGGTTCCCTCTGTACGTTTGGTTGTTAAATTGTCTATATCCTCTGTTCGAATAATTCCGTTGGTTTTCTGTTGCTTCTCCTTCGTTCCGTTGTCCGAAGTTATTTCTTCTTCCTCTATCGTATTTGTTATGGTATCCTCTTCGGTATTGCTGCTGTCCTCTCTATTTTCATAATTCGTCCTATAATTGAATACTCTTTCCTGTGTGTTCTCCTCTGTCGTATCAATCGAAAAAAAATTTAGATACTACTTCCTGCGGTGTTGCGAAATTTCCTGCCTCCAGTATTAACTTAGCTCTATTCGTATTAACATTTCGTTTCATTGTTGCTACCACTGTTTCCATTGTGTATTTTTTCGCTAATTCCAATGGCATTCCTTCCGCTATGTATGCTACCTTCAACTGTTCCGCTAGTTCCTCTACTTCAGATGCGTACACTGCTGCATCTTTGTTTCCTTGCCTTTTCTTTGCTAACTTGTCTATTATCGTTTTCGGATTGTCGCCTCTTAATTCTTTCTTCAGTGCCGCAGTTATAAGTGGTATCGTATCCTCTGTGGTTATCAGGTTTCTAGCCTTATTGGTCAATCTTGTCTTTATTAATGTTATCGCTGTTTCTTCATGTCCTTCGGCTATTTTTCCAAGTAGCTCTAATGCGTCTAAAAATGGTTGTAGTTTACCTGCGCTTCCATCAAACTCGTTGGGCAATACCTTGCTTGCAATATTCAAAAATTCGTTAATTGTCAGAACCATGTTTAATATTTTTATATCTTGTTTTACGTCGCCTTTTTCCTCTTCTATTTCCTCGTTAGTTTTTTCCTCTATTTCTTCGTCACCTTTTTCCTCTTCTACTTCTTCGTCGCTTTGTTCTGCCTCTATTTCCTTGTCGATTGGCTGATGTATTGAACTTGGAACTACTGTTCTTAAGTTTACAGCTTGAAATGAGCGTATAAATTTGTCTCTGATTCTTCCAAAATATTTATTACACGCTTCTCTTTGTTTCTCCGATAGCGCTTCCCAATTTTTCTTCGTTAAGTGTGTGAATTTGTTATACAATTTAATTAACTGTGTCGTTACTTCTTCTTGTATATCCTTAGATTTAGGTACTTTTTCTTCAAGACCCTTCTACTTTGTCTTACTACTTCTTGCGTAATCTCCTTAACTATTTTGACGAAGTCTTCCCAAGTAACTTTGTTGCTACTCATTTATTCATAATTTTCCTATCCTTATTCCTGTACTCGTACGAACGCATAAATTTGACAGTCTTACGAGGTATAGTTAATATATATATAAAATATTATGTCAAAAATAGTAAAAATATAGTAAATTGTAATGAAAATCATTATATCAATCAATATAAATCACCATAAAAATCAGTAGACAAATCAAAATGTCATAAAAATCAGTAGGTAAAATAATAATTGGATAAAAAAAGTCGGTAAAGATAAAAATATATGCTAGTAAATATATAAAAATCATATAAAAATGTATCATTACGTCCTATAAATAACCATAATACTTGAGAAAAAAAAATTCCCTATAATACCAATAAGGTAATTAAAATAGAATAGGTAGATAAAAAATAGGTAAAACTTAGATTATGTGTATCTTAAATTACGATTATATTATTACTATATTGTTAATTACGACTATATCGTGGAAATACTATAAGAACAGATAATATGGACTTACCACTTTAAACGTCAATGTTCGCTGTTGATCTCGCCAGTCCACGATGAATGTTCCTCTTGAGGTTCCTTCTGTGGGCCTTCCATAGTGACCACGCCAATCTTAGGATCAGAACTGCCGTAATTATGTAAAGCAGCACCTTCAGCTCCGTATCGGGTTTGACGTCCTTACTCTTGACGATGAAGTTGCTGTTCACTACTCCATTCTCCTGGACTTCATCCTTGGACGACTTTCCTCCCATTCTCGTCCCATATGTTCTTGCGTGGTCTTAGATCGCCATACGATGGTTCCTGTTTATCTGAACCATCTCAGATAATTGAGGGGTGGTTACCCCTTTACCCCCTACCATAAGGGTTGATGAAGTAACAATACTTACTGTAGATTCATTTATTGGTACGTTGAAGTAACTACGGTAAAGAGCTGGTGGTATATTATTTAGTAACTGTGATGTTTACTCGTTGGGATCTCAAATACCAATGACTAATCTTTTCGCCATGAAAGTAGAACTCAAAGTGGATTCCCCTGTTTACTATTTGGTATAAATAAAAGTGAGAGTGTTTAGTAAAAGTGCTGAATCGACTAGATTATCAATAACGAATACTAATTGTTATTTCAAACTGACCTTGTATCGAAAATCGACACATGAATGTGGTAATATAGGTCAATCGTATTTATTATAAACAAACGTATTTGTTTTACCAAAGACATTTAATTATTAAAAGAATTTGTCTTAATAAGATGATTACTGAGATGCAGTGTATCCCAGTACAATCTATTTCGTCAGCACTTTCTTCACAATTACTGTGCCGTTTATTTAGTAAATATAACTTTATCATCTGAAGAGTATTTAATGTCCTGCGAAAGTTTTCTCTTAGTACGTAACTTTTCTATTTTTTTGTCTTGATCATGGCTCATCTCAGTCGATAAGTTTTCTTCTGTTAGAGAAGCCTCGTTCTGAGACATTGGACTCTGTTTGAGCAAACTGCAGGAAGGGTCGGAAAGCTTCCATATGTTGTGCCCAAGGCCAGGATTTGTAGCGGCTAGTAGTCTTCGCCTGCTGTCCAGTTCTAGTCTTTTCAGAACAGAGGTATTTTGAGTAACAGTCTCTCAAATTCTTCCAGCGTTTCTTCAGATCTTCACCTGTAAAAAATTAAAATAGGTAATTAATTAAAAATATTCGTCGGTAGTAAATTTGAAAAAAATTTGATTTGACTGTGTGATAAAATGTTGTTTCAACGAGAAAGAACGTAAGTCGGGCTTTTATGAGTGGCTCAATAATTTTGGAGACTACGGGTAGTAAGGTATATAGTTGTGGGCATTAGATTTTTCACCACTCTTATGAAAAGAAATAATGATGAATGTGTTTAGACACTCTTTTAGAAATTTACATTTCTCAAAAGTATCATTAAATACTTACTGATATTTACTAAATAACTATTACCGTTGATTGAATGCCTGAACTACTACATATTAATTTTCTTAAATAGCTTTTGTATTAGAATTCTCTAAACACCTTCTTTTAACTTTAGTTTTCAACTTTTTTCTATTTTTAGAAATATTGGCTCTTCCAATGCTTGTTATGGTTGGCTTATGTGCGATCTTTGATGTTCAGATCATACAATAGAGGCTGGCTCTATGTTTTCATAAAGGCGATTTGCTACCGGGTCAATAAAAAACTGAAACTTGAGCAAAAAAGAATAAAATGATGAAATGAGGCGCAAAGAGGTCCACTTACCGTTTTAATCCTTGCATCTGCTCGTCAGAGGGCCCCCAACTGCATTTAGCACTGCGTACACCAATTGCATAACAAGTCCATAACAAAAGCCTTGCAAGCTAGGCTGTTGATACAATCCACAACCATCCATAATTTCTACCACAGCAGTAGCTAACAAAGCGCTCGGTTTTTTGAGGCAACACTACCTAATGATGCAGCACGTGAGCTCAATGTTTCAGTATTAACCTGAGCATCAGAAGAAGCAGTAGTCGGAGCGGCAGTAACAGAAGTAGCGCCGTGAGTGGCACTTTCAGAGCTTTTAAAATGTAAAAGGCTATGGTGAGATGAATCACAATGACCACAACGAGAGGTGACACTACAACTACGAGAATCGTGTTTTTCTAAACATTTAAAACAAAGACGCATTCTCTTACAAGCGTTGTACTGATCATAAGGAGATTTATTTAAAAATAAAGAACAATCTTTTAAATGGTGATCGGTAGAACATAACGAGCAAGTCGTCCTGTTAGGCTTCGAAAAAAAACTATAGCGATTATTGACTTTAGAACCGTTTTTATTTGCATTGTGTTTATATTTATTTTTTCTATTAAAATCCTTGGGAGAACATGGCGACAACAAGGATGAGTCAAACGAAATGCATTGACTTTCTAAGAAATCAGATAATTGAATAAAAGTAGGCATTTCACTAGACCCATGTAATAATTCAAAACGTTGGTGAGTCTCCTCGTCAAGCTTGGAGAGAATTTTGTAAGCTAACACAAAATCCGAAATTTTATAACCCAAATTTTCTAAAGCTGATAAATTTTCCGAAAAGGTATCAATCAAATTGCTATAACTATCAGAATTCTTGAACATAGTTGCGGGAGCTTCTTCAATTTTGCACCAATGTGCCATTGCACGCAAACGCTTATTCAAATACCTATTTTTTAAAAATGAAAAATGAATAACCATTTTCAGTTTCGTTGCAAAACGAAAATACAGCCGAACCATATTCCAGTCCAATCAGAGAGTGCTGCAAGCACCTCTACCGGTTTCGAAACTTATTAGTCTCTCATCAGGAGGCACATATGCTGCTCTCCCTGATCCAACCAAAACAAACCCCAGCGTGCAGTCCCGAATTGCAACGAACGAAATGGCATAGATGCCCTAGCGGCAACTGCTAGCAAAAGACTAAGTTTTCACTCTAATGGCATACAATATATCCCACCAGAATGAAAACAATGGGAACCTTCTCTGGTTACACCTCCGAGGCTTCTACAATTTGCAAGCCATACGGATGCTGAGACTAAGGAAGATGAGGGAATTCTACAATTTACAATTCACGTCACATCTGCTCAGCGCGGTAAAGTTCCAACGAGACTGGTTCCCTTCATACTCCACACAGAGTAAATGTAAATCAAAAATGAATAACCATTTTCAATTTCGTTGCAAAACGAAAATACAGCCGAACCATATTCCAGTCCAATCAGAGAGTGCTGCAAGCACCTCTACCGGTTTCGAAACTTATTAGTCTCTCATCAGGAGGCACATATGCTGCTCTCCCTGATCCAACCAAAACAAACCCCAGCGTGCAGTCCCGAATTGCAACGAACGAAATGGCATAGATGCCCTAGCGGCAACTGCTAGCAAAAGACTAAGTTTTCACTCTAATGGCATACAACATATCCCACCAGAATGAAAACAATGGGAACCTTCTCTGGTTACACCTCCGAGGCTTCTACAATTTGCAAGCCATACGGATGCTGAGACTAAGGAAGATGAGGGAATTCTACAATTTACAATTCACGTCACATCTGCTCAGCGCGGTAAAGTTCCAACGAGACTGGTTCCCTTCATACTCCACACAGAGTAAATGTAAATCAAAAATGAATAACCATTTTCAATTTCGTTGCAAAACGAAAATACAGCCGAACCATATTCCAGTCCAATCAGAGAGTGCTGCAAGCACCTCTACCGGTTTCGAAACTTATTAGTCTCTCATCAGGAGGCACATATGCTGCTCTCCCTGATCCAACCAAAACAAACCCCAGCGTGCAGTCCCGAATTGCAACGAACGAAATGGCATAGATGCCCTAGCGGCAACTGCTAGCAAAAGACTAAGTTTTCACTCTAATGGCATACAACATATCCCACCAGAATGAAAACAATGGGAACCTTCTCTGGTTACACCTCCGAGGCTTCTACAATTTGCAAGCCATACGGATGCTGAGACTAAGGAAGATGAGGGAATTCTACAATTTACAATTCACGTCACATCTGCTCAGCGCGGTAAAGTTCCAACGAGACTGGTTCCCTTCATACTCCACACAGAGTAAATGTAAATCAAAAATGAATAAACATTTTCAATTTCGTTGCAAAACGAAAATACAGCCGAACCATATTCCAGTCCAATCAGAGAGTGCTGCAAGCACCTCTACCCTCGAAACCGGTAGAGGTGCTTGCAGCACTCTCTGATTGGACTGGAATATGGTTCGGCTGTATTTTCGTTTTGCAACGAAATTGAAAATGGTTATTCATTTTTGATTTACATTTACTCTGTGTGGAGTATGAAGGGAACCAGTCTCGTTGGAACTTTACTGCGCTGAGCAGATGTGACGTGAATTGTAAATTGTAGAATTCCCTCATCTTCCTTAGTCTCAGCATCCGTATGGCTTGCAAATTGTAGAAGCCTCGGAGGTGTAACCAGAGAAGGTTCCCATTGTTTTCATTCTGGTGGGATATGTTGTATGCCATTAGAGTGAAAACTTAGTCTTTCACCTATTTTTTAATTTATCATAAATCCTAACATAATTTTCTCTAGCTAAAGGCAAGGATTTAGCTAACCTTAAAGGAGGCCCTTCTAAACTTTGAATTAAATACATGTCGGTAAAGTCAGCAGCACCACTTCATAAGACCAAATTCAGACTAAGACTATATTTTATTGCTAATTTATTGCTAATTTATTACGCAAAGGAAAAATTTATTGCTGTAGCCGTTTCCGAGAAACAGTGGGTGCTGCTAGCTTTACGGTAAAGCTAGCAGCACCCACTCTATATCTCGGCAATGAAAAGGAGTACAGGGATCATTTTAACGGCATATTTTATTGCTATTTAATTGCTCTTGATTGGTATATTAACCAATCCTGAAAAGCTACCCCATCATCCCCTAGCGTAAAACTCACCCCCAAAAAGATGATGAAAATCGAAAGTTCAACCCCAAGGACTTAATTGCTAATTTATTGCTAATTTATTACGGAAAGCAAAAATTTATTGCTGTAGCCGTTTCCGAGAAACAGTGGGTGCTGCTAGCTTTACGGTAAAGCTAGCAGCACCCACTCTATATCTCGGCAATGAAAAGGAGTACGGGGATCATTTTAACGGCATATTTTATTGCTATTTAATTGCTCTTGATTGGTATATTAACCAAACCCAAAACACTACCCCATCATCCCCTAGCGTAAAACTCACCCCCAAAAAGATGATGAAAATCGAAAATTCAATCCCAAGGAATTAATTGCTAATTTATTGCTAATTTATTACGGAAAGAAAAAATTTATTGCTGTAGCCGTTTCCGAGAAACAGTGGGTGCTGCTAGCTTTACGGTAAAGCTAGCAGCACCCACTCTATATCTCGGCAATGAAAAGGAGTACGGGGATCATTTTAACGGCATATTTTATTGCTATTTAATTGCTCTTGATTGGTATATTAACCAATCCTGAACAACTACCCCATCATCCCCTAGCGCGAAACTCACCCCCGAAAAAATTATGAAAATCGAAAATTCAACCCCAAGGAATTAATTACTAATTTATTGCTAATTTAATACAAAAAGAAAAAATTTATTGCTGTAGCCGTTTCCGAGAAACAGTGGGTGCTGCTAGCTTTACGGTAAAGCCAGCAGCACCCACCCTATATCTCGATAATGAAAAGGGGCACAGGGCCCATTTTAACGACATATTTTATTGCTAATTAATTGCTCTTGATTGATATATTAGCCAATCTCGAAAACTACCCCATCATCCCCTAACGCGAAACTCACCCCCGAAAAAATTATGAAAATCGAAAATTCAACCCCAAGGAATTAATTATTAATGTATTGCTAATTTATTACGAAAAGAAAACATTTATTGCTGTAGCCGTTTCCGAGAAACAGTGGGTGCTGCTAGCTTTACGGTAAAAGCTATATCTCGGCAAGAAAAATGGGTACAGGGTCCATCTTGGCGATCAATTTTATTGCTAATTATTTTTAATAATTCTGTCAAAATTCCGTCCTGTCAATTCTGTAAATATTCTGGACGCTACCGGAAAGCCCCTGGAACGAAAATAATAAACAAAAACCAAAAGTGGTCAACGAAAACACCATGGTTTACACTAGAGGTTAAATAAAACTTTCACCAAAAAAAGAAAGCTTTCCTAAAATATAGGTCAGAAAAAACGAATGAATCATATGAAAACTATAAAAGAGTAAGAACTGAAACTCATCAATTGGTAAGAAAAACAATAACATATTATACTGGGAAAGATTCACAAAAGGACTAGAGATGGATTTCTATGGACAACAGAAACAAGGCGCTTCATAAGACAACAAAGAAGTGAAATGAAAGAACTAGTTGAAATAGAACACATAAAAGAGGATACGTGGGTGGCCTTCCTGACAGAAATTTTTAAAAAAGAAAACGAAAAATCTTTACCAGAAACACCAAATAAAATCAAATACCAAATGAACTCTTATAATTTGGTGGTGTACGTACAACAACTGCAACTTCTTATTCATAAAATAATCGCCACGAACAGAATACCAGATGAATGGAGAAGAGCGATCATGCTGAGGTTCTTCAAGAAAGGAGATAAGAAGGACCCCAATAACTATCGAGCAATAAATCTTTTAAATACAACACTCAAATTGACAACAAGAATTATAGCGACAAAGATAAACGAACGAATAACTCTGCAAGAGGAGCAGCAAGGATTTCGGACAGGAAGATCATAATGCACGGATGCAGTTTTTGTAATGACAAATAAAAGAAAAGTCGCTGGAATATAATAATTCAGCATATATTATGTGGCTGATAGATTTGGAGAAAGCGCTTGATAGAGTGAGAATTCGGAACGCGACTCATTTATTATATGAAAAGGGAATATCAGTGGATTTAGTAAAAACCATTGAGAATATAATATATATGAAGATAGCATAGCGATATGTCTGTAAACCTGTATTGCCCCAGTTCCCAATATATCTTTTCATAACTGTAGCAGTTAGTGCTAGGTTTGTTCTAGTTTGTTCTGTAATTTTGAAGTTTGTTCTAAAAAAATAAAAGAGTTATTCAATATACAATGTGGCGCTCCAAGCGCTTATATTATAATAAGTTAGTGCTGGGTTTGTTCTGCATTTCTGTCAAAGCGTGAAATTTGCGCAAAAACAGTTACACAAGATATTATGCGTTGCTCCCATTCTACCTAAATGTACTGCCCCATAATATAAAATCCAAAAAAAAAAATTGAATAGGCTAACTTTGTTATAAAGCTCATTCACAATAATTCTAAGAATTGACTTATGCAGAATTTAAGAGTAACCCGCTGATAAAGTCGAAGCAATAAAGGGATTTCACGTAAATATAAGTATTGAAAGTAAGAGACTCAGTGCAGTTACCTAGTGCCGACCACTAGACTAGTAACACGCGTGCGAGCGGAGCGGAGCAGAGAAGCAGCGAAGAGAAGCCAACGAGTAGTGGGGATTGTTCGGCTGGGGACTTATTAGTCCTACCTCGAATGTAAGCGAGGTAACAGTTGAGCGTTTTCACTCTCCGAGGCGAGAAGACGCGGACGACAAGAAGCCAGACGGTGAAAAGGTTGTTTTCGGCTAGCAGGAATTCTCATTCCATCACGAATGTAAGCGTGATAGCGAAACCGTAACACTTTTTCGCCTTGGGCAAGAAGGTGAGGCAAAAGCCGTTCGTCTGGATGTGGTGAAACTTAGGGAATTTCTATTGAGTTCTCTGAGACGCCACAGCTAGAGATCGGCTAGCGGAAAAAGAAATAGCGGGCTCGACGAGAGCCCGCTACGGGATATCTACTGTGCCTCCGTAAGGGAAGGGTGTAGTTTAAAACACTGCACCTCGACACTGCAGGGTGTAGCTTTTGAGAATCTACATTGATGCAGCCCCGGCCCCTAGGTCAGTAGATTGAGAAATTCAAGTGGAACCCGTACACAGTTCTGTCTGGGTACGTGAACAACCGCGCTTGGTGCAGGGAGCCAACCCTGAAGTCGAGCTGGCGTCGGGCCAGTCGACAGAAAAAAAGGCTTCGTCCAAAATTAGGACCGTTCGCCCCCAACCCCAGACGATTGATCGAGCTAGGTCTCGATCACACCCCCGATTCATGGCGCAATCCCCGCCAATCTATGAGGGCTCACGCAAAGTGGGCTCTAACCTGTTTCAGGAATTAAGTTCCGACACCGATGACTGCTCATCCATGGATGAAAATGGGTTTAAGAAACCTAGAAGCGAGAGGAAGAAGGAGAAATCCAAAAAGAAAAAAGAGGAGAAACCGAAGAACGACGCAGAAGCGAAGAAGGACGGTGAAAATCCAACAGCAGAGCCCATGGATGATGAGGCAGAGCAGGCAGTCAGAGGCACCACCAAACGAACGAAGCCGAAAGAGAGTGAAGCCGAAGAAAACAAGAAAGAGAAGGTACTCAAGACAAACGAGCAAGAAGAGATGAGGAAGATGCTAGAGGCGATGACGGCAGAGAGAGACCATCAAAAGGCCGAAAACGAGAAATTGTTAATCAAAATCTCTCAACAACAAGAAACGATGCTAAAACTGCAAGCCCAATTGGATTATCTGTTAGAACAACAAAAAACAATGACAGAACAACAAATAAAGATGAACGGACTCCTACAGAATCTCCAACAGATGCCAGTCTCTGAAATCGAGAAATCGCAGCCAATCCCTGAAGCCAAAAGGTCACCCGCAGAGGAGAGACTAAGAAAAATACGAGAGAATCCAAAAAATAAAGAAGACTTCCCAAAACTGAAGTCACCCATCTCAAAAGACGAGACGACATCATGGGAAAATCAAGCTAGAAACGCCATGAGAGCTGCTTCACCCCCACCAGAAGATTCCTTCAACCTACCCCGAGGAAATGCCCCACCAATACATCCATCTACGAGCACGGGTGGAAATGCGCCTGCCGCACGGCATCCCAAGGATTCAGAGTCGAACCAAATGGAGACCAACCAGCAAGAAGAAGCTGTCGCGTTACCTGAACAACAGGTAACCCGTCAACGTAAGCCGCCTGTAATTAAATTACAGAGCGTGAGCGAGACAGGGGCTATCCTCAGTATAGCCCAGAAACAAGGCGTAATCACGACAAATAAGATCTCCAGAAGCGGAAGGGAAACCCTCATCCAGGCGAAAAGCCCGGAAGATTATCGAAAGATGACACACATTATTGAGGATTACGCAAAGAACATGACCCTAAAAGATCCCAAGAAGAGACTACAATGGATAGCCTTCCCATTCGAGGAAGAAGTAAAACCTAAAATGGTAATAAGAGGGCTACCAACGAATACCAAAGAGGAAGAGATCAAGAATGACATGGCAGATCAATATAACATTGACTGCCAAGCAGCAAAGAATATGTCGACAAGAGCCGGCCCAAGAAGACAGCTACCTATGTTCGTCATAACTCTGGATCAGGGGGACGTCGAGGCGGCGAGACGCATAACCAACCTGTGCCACATGAAGGTCGTGGTAGAGGATCTCCGAAAAGCGACAGGACCCACGCAGTGTTTCAACTGCCAAGGCTACCACCACGCCCAGAACGCGTGCCACAAGGACCCCAGGTGTGTCAAATGCGGTGAGGATCACCCCACTAAGATGTGCAAAAGGGCCAAAGAAGTTAAAGCTACATGTGCCAACTGTAAAGGCAGCCATCCAGCCAGCTACAGAGGATGCCCAAGATGCCCTACGTGGGGAAGACCCCCACCAAGGAGGCCGCAACAACAACAACCACAGGCAAGAAGACCACAAGCCACCGGCACCACCTACGCCCAGGCCACGCAAAACAACCAACACCAAACAGCGATCCCTGATGAAGACTACATAGTCAGAATAGTGACTAGGGTAGTTAGAGAAGTTATACAAGGCACCAGGGAAGCGCAGAAGTAATGCTGACAGACAGGGGATACTTGAGGATAGGCTCCTGGAATCCAGGAGGAATATCAACAAACCAGAACATCATGGATGAAATCGCAAGTAGATACGAGATGGACATCGTAGCAATCCAGGAAACCAAGTTAACTAACAACTTTAACTTAAAATTCCCTGGATACGATGTATACAGGAACGACCACACCAGAAGATCAGGAGGAACGGCCATCCTAGTAAAAAAGGGAATCAGACACACCAGATTCACGACTCCACCACTGGTCAACATGGAGGCTACAACAGTAGAAGTGAAAATGAGGCAAGGAGCAGTAAGAATCACATCAGCTTACGTAAGACCACAAGACCCTTTAATGGACGATGACCTAGATGCGTTCCTAAACATCGCCGAACCATCCATCATAATAGGAGACCTGAATGCAAGATCCCCCATCTGGAACGACAGAGCTACGAACCGAAACGGACGACTACTAAATAGATACATAGAAAACAATGAAGACACAATAGCAATGGGCCCAGAAGAACCTACCCACTACCCAGGAAATGGACTTCCAACCCATATCGACATAGTTGTGGCCAAAAACCTAGGGCTGCAATCAGAATTAATTACGCTGAACGAAGGATCAACTGACCACCACCCCATCCTACTAGAGATCGGAACATGGGAAGAGACAAACCCACCAAAAAGAACAAAAAAGAAAATAAAGTGGACAAACTACAAAAGACTAGTAAGTGAAGGAATAAATATAGTGCCAGTGATAAACAATCCAGAAGAAATAGAAGGAAAAGTCCTAGAGCTCGAAAACATCATACAAGAGGCAATCAGAAGCAGCACAACAGAGGAAGAAGTCGAGATTTACATGGGAAGGTTCAAAGATATTCCACAAGAAACACAAGATTTGATAAGGGAAAAAAATAGAGCAAAACAAACAGCAAGAAGAACAAGAAATCGAGTAGACAAATCCTGGGCAAATATTTTAAACAGAGAGGTCAAAACGGCCCTACAACTCCACCGTAGTAAAAAATGGGACAACTTTGTACAAGAGACGGAAGAACAAGACTCAAACATGAAAAATGTGTGGAAACTACAGAAAATGTTGAGAAGCGACAGAAAACCCATCCCCCCACTACATGGAAGACACGGTATGGTATACACCATAGTGGATAAAGCAGAAGCGATGAGGGCTACACTCGAAAGGGAATGCGACCTAAACTACCACCAAGACGAAGACGACGACTTCCTGGAAGAAGTTGAAGAACAAGAAGAAGGACCAGAAAACCCAGAGGACTTCATTCCCCCAACATCACCGGAAGAAATCAACGATTTAAACCAACATTTACCTTGATGAGTTTATCTCTTATCTATATCTTGATTGAATGTATATCTTATCTTTATCTTGATTATTATAAAGTCCTAAGAATTTGTCCTTCTCTGTGCTTGTCGTGAGTAAAGAATTGGACCACGTCAATAGTACAGTTTAGGTATTACACTTAGGATTTTTATTACCTTTTACCTTTTGTGCATACCCTCTACCACGAGTAGATGCGGGCTTGCCAGTATCTTTACCTTTTAGCATACCCTATACTATGCGTATAGTGCGCTTGCTAGTATCTTTACCTAGATTGTGTCTTCCTATCGCTACGAAAGCAAGTAGACGTTATGAATTATCTTTTACCTTGAGTTTTAGATGTTGATATCCGGAACCATATCATATATGTTTAGGTTTGTAGTAATGTAGTTTTAACTGGTCCTAATGAATTAGTCCCTCATTGAATTCTGGGGTGATTAATAGAATTTGTTCGCTCTAGTGTCAATGTTGGGTAAAGTTAATAGGATGCGTTTAGGTTAATTGTTGTTTATGGTTCTTAGTTATATTGTGTTAAGGGTTGTTAATACACACCTGTAATTTAGTTTTAATCATGGGTTTACTAACACTTGAGAATGTAGATAGTAAGTAGTGTTAAGAGTTAACTTACTCTATAAGGTTGTATAATTATATTTAGAATGTTAGTGATTAACGCGTAATTATTTGTTTTTCTCTATCTTTGGTTTTACTAAATTAAAGTAAATTATCTTGTTGAATAACTTATGTCAGTCAGTTACGTATGTCGGTTAGTTACACATCCCTTCTATGTTCTATACTTTCTGCAAGTACCATTAAAGATATCTCGCGTGGCCTCTATACTGTCTGTATGACTTCGTCCTGATTTTTGTTCTGTCTCCTCAGCAAATAGTATGGCTGTTGAGCCTACCAAAATTATGGTTTTATACCACAACGTTTCTCCTTTACCGTGTCCATCCTCAGGTTCGCCTAGCGTCAGTTAGTTTTGGAAAATAAAAAAAAAAGGAAACTTGTAGAGTTTTCCTTTTTTTGCTGGAGAAGAGGGAGAATGTAGCGATCACGCTACTAATTAAATTACTTTAATTAAAATTTGATTAAAATATACCCCTCTACAAAATCCTTGGGTGACGCCCGCGAAGATCCCACAACGATTTTTCGGTGCACAGGCGCGCCAATAGAAAGAAAATCGATGATTGTCGATTTCTAGTTTAGTTGGTCACGAACTCAGAAAGAGGCAACACATCGTCATTACTTAGGTGACGGAGTTTGGGCAAAATTGGGAAAATATATAACTAAAAGACCTCGAACATCAGCCAATAACCCATATCAAGCAGTAGTTATATCTGGAGACTTATTTACAAGAAAGGAAAAAGGTTATAATACCGCCGATGTGTTGCTTTGCTCAAGTGAGTATATTGATATAGTTCTCTTTATTTCTTCATTATAAAATCAAATTCACCATCCTAGATATCTCGTTCGTTATCTGTAGATATTAATTTCAGTTAAGAAATAATTTAAATGTCACATTATAAGTTATATTACGGTAAGGATATTCGTTTCCATTTGCAAAGGAACAGTCAAGGCCATATGTTTTAGTGCTAAAGTTAAATTCCAATTTCTCATTAGACTTTTTGCTCTAGGTTTTTTTGAGGTAATAATATAAAAAAGTTTTAACGAATATCAGACATGTCATGCGCATGTCCCTGCCATGTCTGATTTGATGATTTGGATTAGTTTCAGTTTGACATGACATATGTATACCTAACCTGAGTTTTTTTGTTTTGGTTTCCAGTGCAGTGACTCTGTGCTGTCTACACATAGTGTTATAAATAATGTAATTACATTGATAAAATTTATTTTAGATTCCGTCCCGTAGCTACTTGTCACATAGACACTTAGCCTAGTCAATTTATATAGATTGTATCATCAGTTAATGTGCCATCATATAAATATGTGCCAGTTACTGTAAGCAGCTAGGGTATGGGTTACCCCTAGAGTTACTTTTGATTGGATTGGATAGTACCTATTTCACAACATCCAGGATTGGATTTATCACCACAGCAGCCCACTAGTTTTTGCCGTGCCAAGAGGAAATTCATTCCTATCTGGACCTTTTTAAATAGGACTTGTGGTTAAGATAAGTTGTTTAATCTTATTATTTACATATTTTGGGTACTCTATAGTTGCTTGCACTGTAAACTTCTTGTATGCATACAATTGAGGTAAACTAGGTACATATTTCTTGATAGATAGGGTTTTAGGTCGTTGGTTTTTTTTGATTTAATATAAGTAGTAGTTTCCAATAAATAAAATTAGGTCTTGTTCAATAATCATTATAAATAATAATTGTAGCTTAAAATTTTGATAGGGAAGGGGTCGTTAAAGGTTTGTCGCGGATTTCAAATAGGGAATATGTCTTGTAGGTTTTTACATTGTATATAAAGAGTAACTGACCAACTCATTTATACAACATTTATATCACTCATTTATATAACTCATTTATATAACTCATTATATATTTATTTATTAGTGTTTTTGCTAGGTGAGATCTTTATTATTTTTGGTAACCGTAGCGTTCTTGTTGTGGATCTCACTCTAGCGTAGTTCAATTTAGGAAATAATTACTAACTTTTTAGTTGTAAGGACTTAGTGCTATTCCAACGGACTTTTGATGTGGATTTTGATTTTAATACTTTTGCTTGGCCAGTGATAGTGGATAATTGCTTGTTGAGTGGCCTTTGCGGTCCTATTTTATCTTTTCCCCATCCACCATCACTGTTATTACGTTGCGTTATATGTAAAGTGTTAACATTTAATATTTATTATTAATATATTTGTATGTATTAAGGTTGGTGTTTTATTTCAGTCTGTATTACCAGTATATAACATAGCAAGACAAGATCAGTATTTAGTATTTTGTATTTCAGGTGGTTGTAACCAGTGTCATAGAGTTCCCGTTGTTCGTTACTTCAAAATCTCGAACCTGTCCAACTTCTTGGTTCTGAGAGCCGAGTTGTTCGTTCGAGTTGGCGCCCTTTTTTCTTCTTCTTTCTTTGTTGTAACTCGATATTATTTTATCTCTAGCATTCTTATCTATTTTCCTTCCATTTTTGTATTAACAGTCTCATTTCCTTCCTAGTTACTATCATCTCATTACCAAATTTTCTTCTCATATCTCCAAAGCCAATATTCGGTGTATTGAAGCTAGCCCGAATACTCACTTGAGATTTAGTGTCTCTCTGCCCTTTTAATTTTTTCCTGAGCTAAGCCCCTCTTCTTGTCGTCTTAAATCTCTTATCATTTATTTTACCCATCTTTATTCAGTTCTTCTCTTCAAAAATCTCTATACCCAGAGTATAGAGGGCCCCACGTTGGGCGCCAATTGAACCCTCTATACTCTGGGTATAGAGATTTTTGAAGAGAAGAACTGAATAAAGATGGGTAAAATAAATGATAAGAGATTTAAGACGACAAGAAGAGGGGCTTAGCTCAGGAAAAAATTAAAAGGGCAGAGAGACACTAAATCTCAAGTGAGTATTCGGGCTAGCTTCAATACACCGAATATTGGCTTTGGAGATATGAGAAGAAAATTTGGTAATGAGATGATAGTAACTAGGAAGGAAATGAGACTGTTAATACAAAAATGGAAGGAAAATAGATAAGAATGCTAGAGATAAAATAATATCGAGTTACAACAAAGAAAGAAGAAGAAAAAAGGGCGCCAACTCGAACGAACAACTCGGCTCTCAGAACCAAGAAGTTGGACAGGTTCGAGATTTTGAAGTAACGAACAACGGGAACTCTATGACACTGGTTACAACCACCTGAAATACAAAATACTAAATACTGATCTTGTCTTGCTATGTTATATACTGGTAATACAGACTGAAATAAAACACCAACCTTAATACATACAAATATATTAATAATAAATATTAAATGTTAACACTTTACATATAACGCAACGTAATAACAGTGATGGTGGATGGGGAAAAGATAAAATAGGACCGCAAAGGCCACTCAACAAGCAATTATCCACTATCACTGGCCAAGCAAAAGTATTAAAATCAAAATCCACATCAAAAGTCCGTTGGAATAGCACTAAGTCCTTACAACTAAAAAGTTAGTAATTATTTCCTAAATTGAACTACGCTAGAGTGAGATCCACAACAAGAACGCTACGGTTACCAAAAATAATAAAGATCTCACCTAGCAAAAACACTAATAAATAAATATATAATGAGTTATATAAATGAGTTATATAAATGAGTGATATAAATGTTGTATAAATGAGTTGGTCAGTTACTCTTTATATACAATGTAAAAACCTACAAGACATATTCCCTATTTGAAATCCGCGACAAACCTTTAACGACCCCTTCCCTATCAAAATTTTAAGCTACAATTATTATTTATAATGATTATTGAACAAGACCTAATTTTATTTATTGGAAACTACTACTTATATTAAATCAAAAAAAACCAACGACCTAAAACCCTATCTATCAAGAAATATGTACCTAGTTTACCTCAATTGTATGCATACAAGAAGTTTACAGTGCAAGCAACTATAGAGTACCCAAAATATGTAAATAATAAGATTAAACAACTTATCTTAACCACAAGTCCTATTTAAAAAGGTCCAGATAGGAATGAATTTCCTCTTGGCACGGCAAAAACTAGTGGGCTGCTGTGGTGATAAATCCAATCCTGGATGTTGTGAAATAGGTACTATCCAATCCAATCAAAAGTAACTCTAGGGGTAACCCATACCCTAGCTGCTTACAGTAACTGGCACATATTTATATGATGGCACATTAACTGATGATACAATCTATATAAATTGACTAGGCTAAGTGTCTATGTGACAAGTAGCTACGGGACGGAATCTAAAATAAATTTTATCAATGTAATTACATTATTTATAATACTATGTGTAGACAGCACAGAGTCACTGCACTGGAAACCAAAACAAAAAAACTCAGGTTAGGTATACATATGTCATGTCAAACTGAAACTAATCCAAATCATCAAATCAGACATGGCAGGGACATGCGCATGACATGTCTGATATTCGTTAAAACTTTTTTATATTATTACCTCAAAAAAACCTAGAGCAAAAAGTCTAATGAGAAATTGGAATTTAACTTTAGCACTAAAACATATGGCCTTGACTGTTCCTTTGCAAATGGAAACGAATATCCTTACCGTAATATAACTTATAATGTGACATTTAAATTATTTCTTAACTGAAATTAATATCTACAGATAACGAACGAGATATCTAGGATGGTGAATTTGATTTTATAATGAAGAAATAAAGAGAACTATATCAATATACTCACTTGAGCAAAGCAACACATCGGCGGTATTATAACCTTTTTCCTTTCTTGTAAATAAGTCTCCAGATATAACTACTGCTTGATATGGGTTATTGGCTGATGTTCGAGGTCTTTTAGTTATATATTTTCCCAATTTTGCCCAAACTCCGTCACCTAAGTAATGACGATGTGTTGCCTCTTTCTGAGTTCGTGACCAACTAAACTAGAAATCGACAATCATCGATTTTCTTTCTATTGGCGCGCCTGTGCACCGAAAAATCGTTGTGGGATCTTCGCGGGCGTCACCCAAGGATTTTGTAGAGGGGTATATTTTAATCAAATTTTAATTAAAGTAATTTAATTAGTAGCGTGATCGCTACAACACATCAAAAACAGTTCGCCGAGAAAAGCGCCTGGCTTAGACGAAATAACAAATAGAGCCCTAAAATATTTGCCCAGAAAAGCTATAGTGTACTTCACAAATATAGTGAACGCAATACTAAGATACAAGATATTCCCAAACAGATGGAAAGAGGCCCATGTCATCATGATCCCAAAACCTGGCAAGAACCACACATTCCCGCAGAACTACAGGCCAATCAGCTTACTTCCAGCGATCAGCAAGATAGTGGAAAGAATCATTCTAAGCAGACTGCAAGCGGAAACGAACAGACTAAATATCATCCCAGAAGCTCAATTCGGATTCAGAGCAGAGCACTCCAGCGAGCTACAAGTACTCAGACTAACCGAGTACATAGCAGCTGGTTTCAACGACAAGCAGTACACTGGAGCAGCGTTCCTGGACGTAAGTAAAGCGTTCGATAGAGTCTGGCACAAGGGGCTCTTATACAAAATGCGTGATTTCGGGTACAGCGGGGCGATGACGAGACTAATCTCGTCGTACTTGGGCGGCCGGACTTTCAGGATTCGGATAGGACAAGTCCTGTCCGAGCTCGGAAACCCGGAAGCTGGGGTACCCCAAGGAGCGGTCCTGTCACCCCTGCTGTACACGATATACACCGCTGATGTACCTAGAACACCAGGTACCCTCATGAGCCTCTACGCCGACGACACAGCGATAGCGGCCAAACATAGAAATGTAGATATAGCAGTGACCAACCTGCAAACAGCGTTAGAAGAAATAGAAGAATGGAGTATAAAATGGAAGATAGCCATCAACTCAGATAAAACGCAAGCGGTTCTATACAAGAAAGGAAGACAACAGCCAGAGGAACAGCTGACGGTGCAGAACAGACCCATCGAGTGGAAAAACGAAGCTAAATACCTAGGAGTCATCATGGACAAAGGATTAACCTTCCAACAACACGTAGAAGCCACAGTCCGGAAGGCCAACATAGCAAAAGCAACATTAAGAGGACTCACGGGCAGGAAAAGCAAACTAAGACTGAAAACAAGGTTAAGACTGATCAATAGTATAATCCTACCGGTATTAACATACGCGTCTCTCGCATGGGGACATGTAAGTAACACACACAAGAAGAAGATCCAAGCAGCCCACAACAACAGCTTGAGGGAGGCCGCCAGAGTCCCAAGATATGTAGCTGAAAGATTCCTGTTCAGAGAACTCCAACAGGTGAGAGTCACCGAAATCATGACAGATAAGGCAAGGACCAAATTCGCGGAACTGGAGCACCACCCAAATTACATACTGCGAGAGACGCTAAGGTATGATGAGTTCCACCGATGGAAGCACAGACGTCCGAAGCAACAAATAGTGGGATAAGAGTATAAAAGTGATAAGTGATAGTAGTGAGTTCGTAGCTCGAAAACAAGTGCCGAAGACAGCGTTACATACGAAGATCAAGTACCACGATCGCCTCTAAGGTAAGTGAATTTTAGAAAATTACAGAAGGGCATAAGCCCCCAAAAAAAATATAAATAAAATAAAAAAATGGCGAAAGCCCCCAAAAAAAAATTATAAAAAACCATAAAACACATACAAACTCGAGCAACGAGTCATCGGGCGGAGCCCACTAGGGCTCAGCACGATGACTCGGGGCCCAAGCAAGCAATTTTTTAGTTCCGCGGATAAGTAAGAAAGAAGATAAAGGCATAGAGCGCATCACGCTGGCCTAGTTTTTGCATTCGATTAGGGTACCACATTGGAATCTTATTACCCAGGATTCCATTGTGAAGAGCATTTGGCTACGATAGTTGTGCCCCCATCGCGCATCAGCGTGCTATGGGGGGGAAAGGGATGGCCTGGGGCATTGGAGCGAGGTGGGGTGATCCCTGTTTTTACTCGGGTCAAAACACCTCGCCCCAATGAATTGTTACACCCGAATGTACTCCTTCGAGAGGGTGGACATTCCCACAGGTCGGGTTAAATCAAATTGCTTGCTTGCTTGCTTATAAGTATTGAAATGGGCCGGCTTAAGAAATTTTATATTTCATTTGGTATTAACTTAACATTACATATTTATTTTAAATAAATATCTAGATAAATAAGGGAAAAATACAGAAACTGATAGAGTATTAGAATTAATTAATTATTATATTTTTCTGTGTCGATTCTTTATTAAATATATCCCAATTTTGAAAGTATGTAATTAACAATTTTTGTTATGTTATAGGTATTTTCCTAAGAAGTGCGGAAAGTAATACTTTTCTGTACGCGATTGCGCGAAGCGGAGTTCGGCAATCAGTCGAGTGCGGAAAATAGACTTTCCGCAAGAGTTAGGAACAATATTTTTTCTACGAGCGTTTAAAAAATGACCAAATCTTAATCAATTAATTGGGTCTATTGAATAAAAAGAAGTATTTGCTTTTACTTCCTCGTATTTAAGTATTTACTTAACGGTAATTGAATAAAGCATTAAAGAAATGACTTTATTCAATTAGTATTAAGTAAATACTTAAATACTTGTAAATAAAAGCAAATACTTCTTTTTATTCAATAGACCCATTGAATTAATTGCACATTCTGAACAAATGCACCTGCTAGGTTTGTCCAAACAAATGCAGAAAGTCATACTTTTCCGCACGCGACTGCAGTTTGCCGAACGACGCGAAGCGGGAGTTCGGCAAGCAGTCGAGTGCGAAAAAGAGACTTTCTGCAAGCGTTAGGAACAAAATTTTTTCTACGAGTCTTTAAAAAATGACCAAATCTTAATCAACTAATTTAATTAATATGAAAATACATACACAAATTAATTCTTTGACAAGGTTGTCAAAACCAAAGTCTCAGCATAATTGATTAGCATGACGACGATATTGGTTTCCATGACGACGATTCAAAACCACTGTTATTGTCTACTGATTTGACTTTCGAATATTATGTCAAAATTATTTTATTTCATCGAATTCTCGCGTTAATTTCATTAAAACATAAACACAATAAGATATATTTGAAATAAATTAGTAAATAATATCTATATATTAGTTTATTGCATGTATTATAATTACTTTAAGGCCATATTAACATATCTAAATTAACACGCGTGCGGAAAAGTAAAACGCGTGCGGAAAAATAAAACGCGTGCGGAAAAGTAAAACGCGTGCGGAAAAGTAAAACGTGTGCGGAAAAGTAAAACGCGTGCCGAAAAGTAACACGCGTGCGGAAAAGTAAAACTTTCTAAACTAAAATGCGTGCGCGACAGTAGAAATTTTTGCACGCTCGTAGAAAAAATAAATTGCAAGTGAAATAATAAAATCGTGAAATGAAAATTAAAATACAGACCGGACCTGATTCCGAACCACAAAGCGTGTTTAATTTCAGCTCCGATATACTCGCAATTTTATACCAGTATTTTCACAATAGTAAATTAACAAAAGTGATATACCTGTTCAATAAAGTTAGTGTTATAAGAAGGCCCAAAAACGTAAGTAGAAGAACATTAATTAGATTGAAATTATATATTCATTTGGAAATCTATCTATATAAAATCTTCATATCAACACTACACCGGACTGGTTTTTTATTAACAACAATTAAAACCAGGGCCGTACTTGAATATGTTTATAATAAATCGTTCAAGTAAAATTAAATGATGAATAATACTTTATCAACAATGGAAACTCCTACCACTTCTCAAAACACTCCAATGTACTCTACTATTGCATCTCAACAAACAACTCCAAAATTACCAGTGAAAGAACAAGCCATCATCTTCAGTTCAATTAATGGCGCAAAATTGCAAGATTATCTTTTGCAACTAGGACCACTCGTTCAACCAAAAAATATTATTTATTCATCAAGAATCTCTAATAACCGAGTATGCGTTTATCTTTCAAGTAAAGCTGTAGTTGATGACTTTCTAAATAAAACAGGATCCATAAAAATAAATAATGAAGTACTTCTAGCACGTAGATTAGTCACTCCATCGGAACGTCTTCTCTTATCTAATGTTCATCCAACAATACCGCAGGAAATGTTAATTAATATTCTCCAGAACCTAGGCTTGAAATTAATGTCACCAATAACATGTTTGAGAATTGGAGCTACAAATCCTGAATATAGCCACATACTCAGTTTTAGGCGTCAAGTATACATAGAACCCCTAGATAATATAACCATACCTGATTTTGTCATGGTTAATCATGATAATGTTAGCTACAAAATATTTTTGTCCAACGACCAATCGCTTTGTTTCAAATGCAAACAAAATGGCCATCTTGCCTCACAATGCTCATCAGAAACCTCTTCCCTAATCAATTCTAATATGCCAAATACTATTCCAACTTTTAATCCACCTCAAAGTATCACCTCGCAGATTCCCACAACAGATAACCAAACAAATAATTCATCAAGGCCCGGTCTTTTCACCTCCGGATAAATATTTAACGGGAAGTTTATCTGACAGATAAAAAAAGTAGCGTCTTTTCACTCCGGAATAAAGTTATCCGGCAGATAAATTGACGTTAAATATCAAATATTTAACTGCCGAATAAAGTACCGAATAAAAAGTTATCTGGAAGATAAACTTTACTTTTTGTATATTTCATGGTTTTTGGTTGCCACGAAACTAAAAATATAACCTAAAATCTTGTAGACATATAAAATCCGTAGGTTACCGCGAAAAGCGAAAATAAAAATATAATAAGTTTATGTGTTTCGTTTATTTGGTGGTTTATTTTGTGTGTGTGAGAAATATGGATCCTGTATTGGAAGACCTAGATTTAATTAACGAGATTGAGGAATATGATATGTACATAAATTTATTAGTTAGAGACTACAATGTTCGAGAGAGAGTGGATCATTTCCATTTTTGGAATAATAGAGAGTTTTTTAATAGGTTTAGGTTAAGTAAAGATACAGTGATGCTGGTACTTGAAATGATCGAGGGTCAAATTTCTAATGAAACAGATAGAAATTTGGACCGATCAGTAGCAGCTAGAGATCGCCTGCTGTTAACTCTAAGGTATCTTGCACAGGTAGTTTTTACATCACAATGGGAGATTTCTTAGAAGTCCACAAGTCTACAGCTGCCCGACTTATAAAGAAAGTTTTATTGGCCTTATGTGACTTGCGTGCCAACACAGTAAGGCTCCCCCAAAATGAAGGAGAAATAGTTCGATTGCAGGAAGGATTTTATGGGATTGCACGTTTTCCACGAGTTGTAGGAGCTATTGACTGCACTCATATTAAAATCCACTCACCTGGCGGAAATAATGCTGAATATTTCCGAAACCGAAAAGGCTTTTTTTCTTTAAATTGCCAAGCGGTGTGTGATTTTAATATGAGAATCACAGACATTGTAGCTAGGTGGCCTGGTTCTGCACATGACGCTCACATATTGGACAACTCAGCCTTGCTAATAAAATTTGAGAATGGCAATTTTGGAAATGGATTGTTATTGGGAGATTCCGGTTATCCGCTAAAACCTTTTTTAATGACCCCAATCAACAATCCACAAGGACAGGCTGAGAATGCGTATAATGAGTCGCATATTAGAACTAGAAATGTAATAGAGAGAACATTTGGAGTATGGAAGAGAAGGTTTCCTATTTTGTCAATTGGAAGTGCCTGTAAAGTGGAGACAATGCAGTTAATTGTTGTAGCCACTGCAGTACTCCACAATATAGCTAGGGACCATAATGAGAATGACTTCGAAGATGAAGAGTTAGAGAATGAAGATGATGTTGTTGAACTTCCTGAAGAAGATAATGAAGATGGTGGTGGTGTTAGAGCTAACCTGATTGAATATTTTCGAGTCATGGGGAGAGCTCGGAGAAACGATTAATGTTAATCTCTTTGTGTAATGTGAATAACTACTTTTTATTTTTTTAATTAAGTTTTAATTCTTTTAATTATTAAGTGTGTCCTTTTTAAATTAGTTTTAATTATTAACTGTATCCAGCAGGTTTAATTTCTCTATTACACTTTCCTCTTTTGATTTTTTAATTAATTAAGTTTTATTATTTTTAAATTAAGTTTTAATTATCAAGTGTCTCTTTTTTAAATTAAGTTTTAATTATTAACTGTATCCAGCAGGTTTAATTTCTCTATTACACTTTCCTCTTTTTTTATTTTTTTTTAAATCAAAATATGTTGCATGCCGATGTAATGAGTTAAGACTCATACTCTGAACTGAATTTAATTTTCATTTTAGAAGTTCATATATCCAATGGCATACATGCAAGCCATCCGTATATTGGTGGAGGCACTATGTGGCTCACATATATGCCGTCTGTACATAAAGTGTTGTTTTAATTTTAAATTAAGTTTTAATTAGTAACTGTCTCCAGCAGGTTTTATTTCTCTATTTCACCTTCCTGTTACTGTATATAAAGTACTGTTTGATTATTTGCTATGTACTTTCTTTATGGTTTCTTATTTTATCTGTTATTTAATTATTATTAAATTTATTTGCAACCATCCTATTGCATCTCCTGAAAAAAATATTTTTCTAAATCAAGTTATAAAAATAAAACATAGTTTTTTTTATCCCTATGTTACATAAGTATAGTGGACTCTATAACAAATATACGGATATTAAGAGAGGTACTTTAGGGTTTATTCACTACGGAGAGCAATATATTGTATCCTCGCTCCGACCCTTGCTCCCTGGTATTTATATTCGTGAATTCTCGCATTTAAAATAATGTATGTATTTATTTTACATAGCGATCGAAACTATATTATTGATCTCTATGTAAAATAAATACATTATTTTAAATGCGAGAATTCACTAATATAAATACTAGGGAGCGAGGATACAATCCATTGCTCTCTGTAGTGAGCACAACTTTAGGTGTCCTATGAAATTCCTATTGAACTATAACCCTCTATAACGAGGAATATTTGGTTATTAAAACCGGAGAATGTTTTTTACCTGTTTTTAGGGCAGTAAGAGCTATAAATAAACACCCCAACTGCCTGTATATAGAAATTCCTAACATCTGTGTTATTGCCGAAGCAAGTGCTGTAATAAACTTCTAACTAATCCTTCGCCGCCTGCAATAAACTTCTTCCTGTGAATCTACCGATATTGAATATTATAGAAAATTTACGATGGCGAGGTCTCATTGTTCACCATCGACCCCTAATAAACTACATATAAGGAGCATCAAAATATTTCAATATTATTGTTGTCTGGTATAACGAGATCCGCTTATAACGAGATAATTAGGCCGCCATTTCAGTTCTCGTTATAGAGGGAGTCTACTGTATATTGTAAGTTACTCGACATAATAATGTAATCTGTAATATGTGAAATTGGCAAAAATTTACACTATATACTGTCATTAAAAAATTGTTGAGATTAATATTTTTTACAATGTTTTATTCAAATTAAATTGCTTAATGTTTTGAAAATATATTTTGAAACTTTAACTTTCAGTGACAAAACTAAGGATATAATGGATATCAACATTGCTTTCTAACATCTCAGTGTATTTTTTAGTATGTACTTACTATGATTGGGATTGTAAACTAGCCCAATCTGTCCACTTGAACTTATTGTAAAAGTCAAATTTGTTTCTTTTTCTAAAAATCTTTGAGCAAAAATTTTATGTTGCTACAGGTCAACTAAGCTAAATCTATTGACATTCACTGATTTTATTTTGGAATCTTTGGATGAAGGTTACCTTTTGAAGTAAATTGAGCAATTGCTCATTGACAATGAATAAATATTATTTTGTGTTTAGGTATAACATGTAACATTAAAGGATGTTGCATTACAATTTTAATTTTTTACAAAGGGAAACAAGTTGTAAGAAATAAAATAAAATGGATATAGATTTTTTTATCCCTATGTTCCATAAATATATAAGTACTTAGTTAAAGTAATCTGTAAACTTGGCAAAATTTCCTTCTAGTTTTATTATTTGTTTAAACATTGTTGCCTTTCATGTTGTTTTACAACTTTTTATTCAAATACTAATTACCTACAGTAGGAAAAATGAAAGAATACCCATGAACGAACACATAAAGCACGCTGTATTTTCCTGTCACCGTGTCACACAAAAAATTGGCCAGCGCAAGTGCATGTAATAATTATTGTTACATGTACCTGCACTGGACAATTTTCTTTGTGACACGGTGACAGGAAAATACAGCGTGTTTTATATGTTCGTTCATGGGTATTCTTTCATTTTTCCGACTGTACTTAATGTTTTGTGAATATATTTTGATACTGTTCATAACCAAAAAAAGGACATAATGGATATCAAGTTTGCTTTCTAATATATCGGTGCTTTCGTTTTAGTATGCACTTTTTTATTTTTGACTGGCCAAAATAGTTTCTCCTGATGAGTATATGGATGATACATAAATGTTTTCTTAAAATCATTTGCATAATTTGTAAGATTGTAAACTAGATTCCAGACTGTTTGCTTGAACTTATTGTAAAAGTCAAATTTGTTTCTCTTTCTAAAAATTCTTGAGCATAAATTTTATTGTCTTTTTATATTTAAATGCTAATTGTTAAACAGAGGTATATATTGAATTAAAGATGTATTATAATTTGAGAAAATCGATATGTATTATCTATATCACAACCAATCAGTGAGTTTGAGGTATGGTATTGGTAATCTATATTCATTTATAAAGAGAAAAAAGTTGTAAGAAATAAAAAAATGGTTTTTTATCCCTATGTTGAATAAGTAGGTACATACATTGGAGTTAGGTACCCAACAGCATAATGTAATCTGTGAAACATGAAATTGATACCTCTAATTTTGTTAAAAGTTATTGTTTAGTTGTCTCCTTTTTAAATATTTTCATTTGAATATTATTTAATTATTTCATGTTTTGAGAATATAGTGTAAATAGTTTTAAATAAAAGATTTTAAACATATTTCTTCTTTTTCTTGACCTTATTTGATCTATACTAAATTTACAATCAAGAAGCAGTAGAAACAAACAAACCAAGACACGTTAAATGCTAGTACGAGCATTCCCGAATCATAATTTACAATGTATAATCTTTGGAAATCATGATTTGGGATTTACAATGTATATGCATTGTAAACTAAGATTCGGGAGTGCTCCTAGTAGCATTTAACGTGCCTTGGTTTGTTTATTTTTACTGCATCTTGATTGTAAATTTAGTATACCTAGGTATTACATTTAAGTAAATATTTTTTTAAAGATCAAATAAAAAATTAATTAATTAATCAACATTTTGAATGAGATATGGGAGCTATTGATTACAAAAATATTTCTGAAACAGGAAAGGCTTGTTTTCTATGAATTGCGAAATGTTTTAGCACCTTATACAAAAAAAGTGGCAGTGTCATACTTATAAATCATTAATAAGTAATGAAAACATATTCTGGCTGTATCATAAAATTGTCAAAATGTTCGTTAAATCTTCTATATATTATAGAAATACCGATTTAAATCCTGACAATTTTGTGATACTCTCTGAATGTTTTAAATACTTATTCATAGCAGGAATGTGTTGTTACTTCGATTTCTGATTATCCAAGACATTTTTAATGAGTCCACTAAACATTCCAAAAAGACATCCATGGAAGAAAATTTTTTGTGTTTTAGCCTATGTAAGTGGGTGCACAGTTGAAAATTGTTCAAACCTACAGAAATAATCTATGTAGTAGAGGGAATGAAGAAGAACAAGAAAATAAAGACAATTTTAAAGATAAATTAAAGACTAGGAATAAGCTAAATTATTGAACTTACTGAAGTTGAAGATGTTTGCTAACCTTTAGAATATTTTTTTGTTACGGGGAAACAGAAGAATAATTCACATGTAAAATTTTGTTTATTCAATATTTAATTTTTTTTTACACATTGCAATTTGTAAGTCTAATAACTGTATTTCTTTTTTGTGTTTTTCTTCCTCCATCGCCTTCTTTCTCTCGGCAGCTTCCATATATTTTTCATGCTTCAATTTTGCCCTGATCTCCTCGTTTCTAACGTGACTCCTTTCACTGTTTATAAGTTTTGTTCTTGCTTCCAATACATTATCCACTTGTGTAGTCTTTGTTTCTTTGTTTCCTTTAAATGGGTTCTTTTTTTTAAGGGATTCTGGACACCACCTCCTTGGTGTGACTATCTGTAATAAATTTTTTATTTAAAATAAATTCAGCATAAAGGAACTATAGTTCATTCGCTTTCAAGATGAGCTAAGACTCTAGTTTCAGATGCCTGATTCATGGGGTTTCCGTGTTGCTTGCTTGTTGTTGGTTAGAAATTAATTTATTCTATATTATAAATTAATTTCTAACCAACGACAAAGTGTGACAAGATGAAAAACCTACGAATTAATCATCTGAAACGGGCATCTTAGCTCATCTTGAAAGTGAATGAATTATAACAAAGATTAAAATTAGATTTTGGTTATATTTGGTTTAAGGGCCAGATAACTCAGACAGTAGAATGTCTGACTTCCACGTAGAAGATTGGGAATTGAATCTCAGCACCGGAAAGAAGATCTAGACATTGTTAGATGCCCCAGGTCGACTCAGCCTAAATAAACTACTTCGATGTGTACCTTGGGTACACACAGAGATAGTAATAGGTTGTTGTAGCATAGCACTGGCCCTATTATCTTCTTAGTATACCATAAACCCTAGAGATAGCAGATTACTCTGATATAATCCCATTATATTATTTTTGATTTAGCACTAGCCTACTGTTCAATATAGAAAATTGTGATATGTTAAAGACAAATCATTAATGTAGTTCTGAAGCTATTTTCTTAATTACAATTTACAATAAAAACTTAATTTTTACAATTAAAATTTCTAATTTACAAATCATTAAAATTGAAAAGAAGCAGCAGTCCACCAACTAATTTTCTATTTATTTTCAAGTATTCATTTTTTTAAGATTTTCTTTTTGATAAGAATTCTACACATCACAATATTCAAATAATAAACATATTTATTTATACTAGGTATATCTTGAGAATATATTAGCAATAGCTTTTAAAAGATAATAAAAAAAATATTTTACCTCGCTTTCTGCTTCAGTTCGACTGGGCCCAGGCTTTGGATTTAAATAAAGGTTATCACTCTAAAAGTTAAAATTAAAAATTGATTAACATTTTCTTGTACTATTATATCTGGACCTCCGAGGTAAACTACACTATGTCATTTCAAGCAACTGTGTTTAGCATGTGTTTGCAATAAATTTTAGAGTACTTACGATGATATGACCGTTAATGATATATAATAATGTAAACAATTTGTATAATCCAACTAATAAAATAAGTGGATTAAAGAAACTTATTCAAAACAACACCATGTCGACATAGTGTAGTTTACCACCCATGTCAAGATATATAAAAACAAGATTACCAGATTACCACCTTCTCTGTTCCCTTCACCGTGTTGTCTTTTTGATCAGAATTTTATATATCACAATATTTAAATAATAAACATATTTATTCATACTAGGTATATTTTGAGAATATATTAGCAATAGCTGTTAACCCGGCACCTGCCACGTGGCTATGCAAGGCGCCAACTGCCACGTTAGGATCTCACAGCACCCCTTAACAATTTTCTGTGATCCACTTGTTTAAAAAACAAAATAATGTGTTGAGTAACACAAGAATATAAATAAACATGTTTAATTAACTTATTAGCCACTAATATGTTATAAAAGTTGAAAAATAAAATGAAAAAGTGTTATAAGCAAATTAGCAAGTACCAAACCATAATAAATGAAGTCAAGTAAAATATCTAAAAAAATTAAGATATAGTGAGTATAGAGTCTATATTAATAATTTAAATCAGTTATTTCAATACAAAATGTAAATTTGACCTGTTTATATCAAAAATACAAAAAAATTTAAAACATAAAGTGCCAGATGATGACACCTCAATTCGACTTTAGAGCTATAAGTTCAGAATGACACTAAATAACCACTTTAAACACTAACACATATATACTATATAATATTATAGAAAGCTACTATGACGCACAGCTCGCTTACCAAACTTGAAATACCAAATATTTGATAAAAATATGTTATGGGGTGCTGGTAGCACCCCACGTGGCAGGTGCCGGGTTAAAAGACTATAAAAAGTATTTTACCTCTCTTTCTGCTTTAGTTCGACTGGGCCCAGGCTTTGGATTTAAATAAAGGTCATCACTCTAAAAGTTAAAAAAATTGATTAACATTTCCACTAACTCCAGTTAATTTTTAGTAGTTATGTAATGATTGCTATGTTAAATTTTCTTGTACTATTGTAAATAAAAACAAGATTACCACTCCCTCTGTTTTCTTCAACGTGTTGATCACATTTGAATCATCCAAGACTTTCTTCGTTTTCTTTGCCTAAAAATCAACAGTTTTCCACTAATTATATGTAATAAATATTTAGTTGAAATTGTTTTACCTTGTGTTGAAGCTCTTCGCTAAACTCACCATCCTCAATGTTTTCTTTCTAAAACAATATTGTTTCTGATTATATATCAAAATGTATTTTTAAACCTCATGACTTTATACCATTATTATTTTTAGTTATGTCTAAGTTTTACTATTTTATTTGGGAAATAAGTCACAATTTAAGTGTGAAATTAAATTTATTTAAAATTTTAACTTTCACTTTGGAAATAAAATAGTAAATTGCATAAGATGTTACAAGGAAATAGCCTCAGAACAATATTATTACTGTTAATTCTATGATTTACTTACATTTTCTTCTACTATGAAAATGATATCATTTTCATTGCGTGAACCAATATCTAAAATTTAAAGTTGAAATAATAAAAAATTTCAATTTGTTTCAGAAGTAGCTTACTTATAGGAGGTAGGTCGATGTCAGAGTCCTTCCGAGAATGAAGGCCTTCAGCAGATATTTCAATTGTTTCTAGCAATTTCACTTCATGTCCCTCAATTGGATGATAATCTGGTGTACCACCTCCTGTTTTAAATAGCTCCCTTTTGTTATGGGAGACCTTCTTTTTTATATTTTTTTTTACCATCTCATACTTTGCTCTAAGAGTGTCAGCAGGACGAAAGCTGGTTCCTAAAAAGTAATACGTTATCAAACATATCATTTTAAAATTATTAATAACATATACCTGACTTAGCATTAAAAGCAGAGGCTATTTTCTCCCAAGCCTGATTTTTTTGGCGCCAAGTTACCGCGTCTGTTTTTTTATTTTCCAAGATACATTTGAACTTTAGCGCTATTTCCAACAGAAGCGTTACTTCTGGTTGGCTAAAATTTGGGCCCCTCCTTTTTTTTTTGATTTTCCATCGCTTTAAGTCCAAACAAGTTAATTATATACAAGTCCACAACACAAAGTAACAATAAAAAACAAGAAAACTCACTAACTAACTAACTAACTATCTAACTAACAATCTAACTAACAACAAAAACAAGTAAAATCACACACACAACACTAACAGTAAAACTCAAAACTTTAAAATCAAAATTCAGTATACAACGTAAAACCGTAAAATAAATTGCTTATGGCGCTGGCACATGGGTTTTGAATTTGTTTATTGTTTATATTCATTTTCATCCAGCCGTCCGCTGTCATTATGTAGTGCGTTCCGAATCCGAACTTACTTTTAAGCTTATCTACCGGATAACTAACTGGAACATAAATTGACGTGAAAAGACAGGTACGTTTTATCTGGCAGATAAATATTTATCCTCCACATAGCTAACTGCCAGATAAGAGAATATTTATTCGGAGGTGAAAAGACCGGGCCCAAGTCCTCTTCTTCCAATAAATTCTATGGAGGTGTCAAATATATCCCTTTCAACAACAGAAACATCAACATCAACCAAAAGACATTTATCAGAAACCACATCTCCAACAGAAGAACCAGCATCTAATATATTTAACGAAGCATGTAATAAAAGTAGTCCTATATCCAAAAAAATAAGAGCCGACAACAATTCTGAACCCGAAAAAAACATAATACCACCCACTCAAGACTCACCCCAAAAACAACAGATACAAGTTGATCAGAAATTACAAAATCAAATTCACACAATATCCAAGGAAACAATAGAAACCGAAGAAGCTGCTAGAAGATTTATCAATAAACATTCAAAATCATATGTCTTAAATTACGATGAATTTCGGGAGTTACTAAATGAGACATGCGGAGCTAAAGATGTCTATAATATTTTTAAGGATTATACACCAGATTTACCATTACTTATTAAAATGCTTGTAGACACTCATCCTCATTTTACTGACTCAAAATTAAAAAATCGAATCACACGACTACGCAAAAAGCTAGAAAGACTATTACAACATGAAGTATCTGAACCCGATAGTGATTCATGTGCTTCAACTAAACAATAAATCACTTTCAATAGTATATTACAATGGAATTTAAATGGGTATTACACCCATTTAACAATGTTACAGCTTCTTATCTCAGAATATGCACCAGATTTTATTTCGTTACAAGAAACTCACTTCAAAAATAACTCAACACACAACCTGAAAGGTTACACAGGATTTTGCACCAATCCACCCAATCAGAACTACGCTAGTGGAGGAGTAGCTCTATATATAAAGTCAAATATACCTGTTCAAAATATAAACCTCACAACTAATATCGAAGCAGTTGCTGTAACAATACTTGCCCCTCTAAAGTTAAATATTTGCAGCATTTATGTTCCACCAGACAAGACTCTGACTAAACCTGAACTACTTAATCTTCTCCAACAAATTCCTTCCCCACGAATAATCACGGGAGATTTTAATTGCCATAATATTACATGGGGATCAAATAAAACAACAACGAGGGGAAATATGTTAGAAAACGTTTTGAACACTATGAACTTATGCCTACTTAACGACGGCTCGCCAACAAGATTCAATATGGCTACGGGAACTTCTTCCGCCATTGATCTCTCCATATGTGAACCCTCATTGATCACCCAACTAGACTGGACAGCATTAAACGATTTATATAGTAGCGACCACTTCCCAATCTTAATAAAGCACACAGTAAATTTAAACACAAATACAATACCAACTCAAAAATGGAAATTAAAAAAGGCAAATTGGATTGAATTTGAGAGAATTGTATCAAACAGAATGGATCAGATTAAAATTTCAGACTCCATTGATGACACACTTAGGAGCTTCAATCAGCTTATACTGGATGCGGCTAATATAACCATAGGTAAATCTCAACTTTTAAAAAAACGCAAACCAGTTCCCTGGTGGAATTCACAATGTGAAGCCGCTATTAAATTAAGTAAAACAATTTGGAACCGCTAAAAAAAATACAAAAATATTGATCTATTAACAGAGTACAAAAAACGTAGAGCTGAAGCAAGAAGAATAATTAAAAAAAGCAAACAAGAATCATGGCAGAAATACATATCTAGCATAAACAGTAGTACAAATATATCATCAGTTTGGAAAAAAGTTAAAAAAATAACAGGGCAGCATACCTACCAACAAATTGTGAGCCTGCAAAAAGAAAAAACGCTACTAACTGAGCCACAGGATATAGTAAATGAACTGGCTGATACCTATCAAAAATTCTCATCCAACCAAAGTTACAGTAACGAGTTCCTAACATACAAACAAGAGGAGGAGGCAGTACCTATTACAATTTCCGACGAATTTAACGCTATTAATATACCTCTCAGTTATGGGGAATTTGAAGATGCACTTAATAGCATAAAAGACACTGCACCAGGTCCAGATGACATACCAATACAATTCACTAAAAAACTTCCCATGGAAGCAAAAGAGTTTCTGCTCCAAATTTTCAATATTATTTGGGAACAAAAATCATTTCCAAAAATCTGGAAAAATGCCATTGTTATTCCTATTATTAAAGCAAATAAAGATAAATTACACCCAGAATCATATCGTCCTATATCATTAACGTGTTCCTCATGTAAACTTATGGAAAAAATAGTCAACAGAAGATTAATGTGGAACCTGGAACGCAATGATCAACTGATTATCGAACAAGCTGGCTTTAGACCAGGCAGATCTACAAACAAAAAATGTATGGCGATTTACTTTGACATAACTAAAGCATTTGATACAGTATGGAAACACCGTATATTGAGCATTCTAAACAAATTTGGATATCAAGGAAATATTTTAGACTATATAAACAATTTTTTAACTCAAAGAACATTTCAAGTCCGAGCGAATGGTGCTATATCCTACCTTAGAGAACAACAAAACGGAATCCCACAAGGATCAGTCATCAGCCCTACTCTGTTTTTAATAGCAATAAACGATATATTAAAAATCATGGCGAAACCTGTTCAGGCACGACTATATGCTGACGATCTGATTATTTACATCAAAGGAAAAAACGTAAATCATATGGCGTCAATATTACAGGAACACTTAAATAAACTAGTAAATTGGTCCTTAAACACCGGTTTTAGTTTTTGTTCTAATAAAACAAAATGTATAATATTTTCAAAAAAACGTATCGAGGATAAACCAAATCTCACGCTTGAGAATCAAAATCTTTCCTATACAAACGAAATAAAATTCCTAGGAATGATATTTGATCAACAGTTAAATTGGAAAAGTCATATTCAGCAGTTAGTTCCTTCATGTCGAAATGGTCTTAACTTGTTAAAGTATCTAGCTCACAGGACTTGGGGTGCCGAAGGTAAAACACTGCTCATGCTATATAGATCCTTAATTCGCTCTAAGATTGACTACGGATGTGTCGCATATGCATCTGCCAGCAAAACAACGTTGAAACCTTTGGATACGCTACATAACACCTCCCTAAGGATTATACTTGGAGCATACAGAACAACTCCGATAAATAGCATACAAGCTTAGATAGGCGAACCCACTCTAATGCTTCGTAGACAGCTGTTAACCTTTAATTACGCTTCTAACATAAATGTACATAAAAGAATTTCAATAAATAACATTTTAGATCCATCCATGACCAATGACTCTTCAAAGTTCAATCTCCCTTATTCTCGCAGAATCCACCATGCAATGGAGCTACTTAACTGGCAGTAATTTCTACCCTTATATCAATACAAAGAAATATCTTCATCTCCACCTTGGACTGTAAAAATTCCAACAGTCAATTGCAGTCTATTACAATTCCAAAAAAATAGCACTAACCCTAATCTCATCTTACAACACTTCAGAGATCTAATTAACTCTCATTCCGATTACACAGTATACTATACAGACGCGTCTAAAACTGAAAATGGAGTCGGAGTGGCATTTGTTAACAACACAGAGACTCACAAACATAAAATTCCAGATACTGCAACTGTATTAACTGGGGAACTTTATGCGATCTACCAAGCAATACTACATGCAAATGCGAACAAGATGAAGAAGATATTAATCGTCACAGATTCTATGTCATCACTACACGTAATAAGGAAAATTTACACGCAGCATCCAATAGCTTTACTAATAAAGGAAGAACTACATAAATTGCATACTGAAGATTTAAGAATCAAGTTTCTCTGGGTCCCATCACATGTTGGAGTAGCAGGCAATGAAGCAGCAGACCGAAATGCCAAAGAAGCCATAAATGATAACAGTATTCCAATGTCGCTTCAATCTGTAAGTATGGATCTAAAAAGCTACTTCATAAAACATATTTTCGAAAATTGGAACAGTAAATGGAAATCCACATCATCAAAGCTTCAGGAGATAAAAAACAACGTTGGACCATGGCAACCACCCGAGGTATCTAGACGAAAGCAAACAATTATTTCCCGTTTACGACTTGGACATACCCAATTTTCTCATGAATATTTTCTGAAAAAAGAAGAACCTCCAATTTGTGATGAGTGCGGGTCACCCCTTACAGTGAAACATGTGCTAGTGGAAAAGTGTGAAAAGTTCAATAGCCATAGAATTAAATACCATTTAGCTAACAATCTTAAAGACATTTTAGACTATAACAACACTAATAAACTATTTCTGTTTCTAAAAGACTGCAACTTACTAAACAAAGTGTAATTAACTGTTACTATCCCGCTAATAACCTTCTTAGGTTGAAGCGGATTGTCGTAAATAAAAAAAAAAAAATTAAAATAAATTAATCTAATAGGTATTATTAGATATTATATTCCATGTAAGAGAAGAAAGTGAATATTACAGTAATTTTATAATCAGAAATACGACAATAACCAACAATTATTGACGAAACCGTAGTTTGTGACAGGAGTGTTCATTTTATTTCATAGAAAAATATTATGCAGGGTGGTTTATTGCATTCGCCCCGGTCTCTGTATTACGGGAAACGACTTGATATTTAAAAAAAATTCTTCATAGAAATATACAGGGCCAATGTGAATTATGCAGGGTGCTCCAAAAAAATAGTAGTATAATCAAAGTTATATTTTTTCTTATGGAACACCCTATATCAGATAACATTTTTGAATTTTTCTTAAAAAATAAGCTGTACTTTTATAAGGGTTCTTCATACCTAAGTACAGGGTGTTTTGATTTATTTCGATTTTTATAAAAAAAAATTATATAAAGGTTTTAGAAAAAAGTAAATATTTATGAATCTAAAAATCGGTGACAAATTTTTTCTTGGATCTTAATAATATACTACTCAGCGTATTTAAATAGATATTTATGGTAGCAAAATTTTGTACAGGGTGGTCAAAATATTATATTGTTCTATTAACAAATTCAAGCTGTAATAACGCATTTATTTTAAATTAAACGCCCTACATTTTATTAGTTTATCGTATGGAAAATTTACTTAGCTTTTAATCTTTTTAAGGGTTCCTATACCTATCTTTGTACATGGTGGTTAGAATTTTAGATTGTTCTATTAACAAATTCAAGCTGTAATAACCTACTTATTTTAAATGAAACACCCTAGGGATTTATAGATTGTTCGTATATCTCAGAATTTAAGACGTTTAGGGCATCTTAAATAAAGTTTTCTTCTTAAAATAAACCCAAACAAACGCCCCCTTAAATATTTTACCATACTTTTGAAACGCTGTGTATATAAAGATTACAGTGGAACCTCGATAAGTCGGATTAATCTAGAATGCGGGCAATCCGGGTTATCGAAAATCCGTGTTAGCCGTAGAATATAGTAAAAATTAATCAAATACGGTATCCTTAGAGATAAGCTCCATTATAATTGCAAAAACATGAAATACATTATGCACAGTACATGTGAATTACGTACAGTTATATACAGTATTGTTCATTCCTTGGTAAAAATTTCAGTCAGTTTCGGTTGTCAATATTACGTTTTTATTGTTGAAATGTTTGTCTGATGAAAATCGGTCCCGGTTAGCCGGACTTCCGGGTTATCGGAGGCCGACTTAACGGGGTTCCACTGTACCATTTATTTTTTTTATTTCTTTATTATTTATTTAATTTTAATATTATATTTTTTATATAATATTAAATATTTCGAGTATCTTATATGGTCGCCTAAGTGCACATTCAGAAATTGGAGAATATAAAATTGGTTTAACCATTAAATGCATGATTTTTTTTGTTGATGTTACATATCAAAAAAAGGCCTTTAGCGGAAGCTTAGAAATGATGAAAAATAATAAAAAAAATTAAGTTTAATTTTAAATACTTGTTTTTGACAATAACAAGTTTGTTGCCAAAATTCTACATTGTGCATACAAGGTCAAGTAAGGATATAAAATCTACATTGTTATTTTACATGAAAATTATAAAAACAATTAAGTATTATTTCTATTGAAACACAGTGCCACACCACATTTCTGACATTTTGTATGTGTAAACCCTTTGATAAAGTTCGCCATGAAAAAATGCTACATATTCTCAAAACTACCGGTCTGGACGGTAGGGACATTAGAATAATCGCAAATTTGTATTGAGTGGCCAGGCTGAATGTGTTAGGGTTGCGAATCAGTGCTCTGAAGAAGTAAAAATCAAGCGTGGAGTTCGACAAGGCTGTATATTGTCACCAATGTTGTTTAATCTTTACGCTGAAACAATCTTAAATGGAAAACGCAAAAGAGGGAATACTCATTAATGGTATGCTTATGAACAATATCAGATACACAGATGACACCTTGTTGCTGACTGGATCAATTGAACATCTTCAAGCGTTATTGAAACGAATGGTGGCATTCTGCGCGATATATGGACTCAAACTCAACGCAAGAAAAACAAAGTTTATGGTTATTAGTAAACAGGCAGCCGTAAATAATAATAACTATAACGTAACAATCGGTAATGACTCAATTGAACGAGTAAGTAATATTGTATATCTGGGTACTCATATTAATGAAAGCTGGAACCCTAGTACAGATTATTTGATCTGATGATAATATACAAAATAGTGTTGGACTGGTTGCCTTCCTCGTGCAATTAATTTAAAAATAATAAAAATCTAACAGCTTAAAAGCCGGTTCTTTAAAGTGTAAAGTAAACAAAAACGTGATATAATTAAAAAAGAATTGTTTTAGATTATTAGCTACCGGTGTTTCATACAAAACGAGTGGACACAGCTTTCGGTTAGGATTTTCAACCGTTGCAACTATTGTGGATGAAACATCTGAAGCTATATGGAGGCGGTTACAACCGATTTATGTGCCAGAGACAACAAAAGAAATATGGGAAAAATCAATCCTAGGTTTCAAAAATATATGGCAGTTCCCCAATTGTTTAGGATACATAGATGGCAAACACGTGACGATCAGATGTCCCCAGAAAAGTAGATCAAATCACTTTTCCTATTTAAAAAATTTTTCCATAGTTCTTATGGGAATTGTTGGCCCTGATGGGTTTGTTGTTGACGGTGACATTTTTGAGACATCGGATATGGGCAGAATATTTGCAAATGAAACCATGAATATGGAAACCATGAAACCCCCCAACAGACCATTAGCTGGCGAAAATGAAGAGATTCCATGTGTATTAATTGGCGATGAAGCTTTTACACTAAGCCCTTACTTAATGAGGCCATTTCCTTATAGACAGGCACGAAATGACAACAGCAAGGAGAGATTTAACACATTCGCGACCAACCTATTTTTAGGTCTGTCCAGTCAAACTGATTTTGGTTATACATAAAAGAAACATGCCAAACCCACCATTTTTGGGGAGGAGTATTATAATTGAACAAGAATTATAAAAAAAAATGTTTTGGATAATGTCACACATATGTGATACTGGTTTATAGTAATTAAAATTTGAACATAACCCAAGTGTCACAAATATGTGACAAACATTTTTAGCTACTACTTATAAAAAATCATTTATTTATTTAACATTAACAAAACTAAAAATTACTTCCAATAAAAAATAAAACATATAAGTTTAATTGTCTTTTCTGTGCCACTCAGCAAAACAGGGTGTAACACATAACCCAATGGGCTGTCCATCACTCCCCTTACATTCCTGGCATGTGTACCAGGTGACAGCCCTTTTCTTGGTTGTACTGCACTGTCAAGATCTTTTCCGCTTATTTTCTTTTTTCAAGTTATGTGCCGCAACAACTTTTTTTCTGCTTGGCCGTTCTGTTTGTCCCAATAAATGTTGGATCACTTCCTCTCTAAACTGAAGGTACGACATTCTTGTTTTCTTTGACGTGTTCCTATTTTTATTCAACAACCAGTTGCCATTCCACATGCAAATATCTAGTAAGTGAAAGAAAACTTTCATGTACCATCTCAAAGTTTTTCGTGGTGTGCCATAATATGAAGTCATCTGGTCAATTCTGTCAATTCCCGACATAAAGCAATTGTAGTCACGTATCATTACTGGCTTCAACTTTTTCTGGCCTCTACGATTTTCAACTTCAACCATTTCGGAACCATGCTTGGATGAAATCATTGTTACATTTCTCTTATCTTTCCATTTTAATACTATGACTGGACCTCTTCTTTGCCATACGACTTCTCCTTTCTTTAATTTTTTTGTAATAACACTCTTTGGGTTACTTTTTCTTACTTACTTACTTAGTCCTAAGCCTTTCTACCTTTAGGTGTAAGGCTGGTGGAGTTGAGTTTGGCATTGTAGTCTCCATGCTTTCCGATCTTGCGCTAGGTTTCTTGCACTTTCCAATGTCAATCCCTTCTTCTCGACTTCTTTCCTGATTTCATCTACCCACATAACTCTTGGTCTCCCTCTTTTGTTTTTCCCCTGCACTCTCGTTTCGAACACTCGTTTTGTTAGCCTCTCGTTCGACATTCTACACACGTGCCCGAACCATCTAAGTTGTCCTTCTACTATTTTTTCATTGATTGGTTCTAGTTTTAGGTTTTGTCTAATTGTTTCGTTTCGTATTTTGTCTGTCCTTTTTCTGTTTGCTATTTTCCTCAGGAACCTCATTTCCATAGCATTGACTCTGGATTTTTGTCTCCCCGTCAATGTCCATGTCTCGCTGCTATACATGATTGTTGGTCTAACTACTGATTTAACGACTGCCGTTTTTACTTTTTCCGGTATCCCTTTTTTCCCAAAAAATGTTGTTTTCATAGTGTTAAATAAGCTTCCTGTTCGTCCCATTCTCTCGTTTATTTCCATGTCTTGTTTACCATTTGATTCGATTATTACTCCTAGGTATTTAAAATATTCCACTTGCTCTAGTTGTTTCCCGTCTAATTCTATTGCGTGTGTCTTCCTCGTATTTGAAATTATCATTGTTTTTGTTTTCTCTGTATTAATTTTCATATTTATGTTTGATAGTTTTTCTTCTAGGATTTCAAGATTGTTCTGTAAGTCTTCTCTGTTTTCTCCTATCAATACCATGTCGTCTGCAAATAGTAGCTCCGATAGTTGAGTCTGTTTCATTTGCCAGTATCCTAATGTTAGTTTTCTCATTCTTCTCTTGGCTTTCTTTATCGCTTCATCCAGTACCACTGAGAATAGCAGTGGACTCAGCACGCATCCCTGTTTGACGCCTTGACTTGTAGAAAATTCTCTGGATTCCTCGTTATTGGTTCTTACTGTATTTGTATTATTTTTGTACATATCCTTTATTACTTCTATTATGTGTCTGTCGACTCCCCTTTCTGTTAGTGTCTTCCAAACGTCCTTTCTTCGGATTCTGTCAAACGCCTTTTCCAGGTCAATGAAGCACATATGTATCTCTCTATTTTTCTTGATTACCTTCTCACTTACTTGTCTTAATGTGAATAGAATAGAATAGAATACTTTATTGGTATAGCTTTACAGCTGCCATCATAAAGATGGATATACACGTCAGATATACAACACAATATAGTCACAGACACATAATCAAATACCTATACATACACTTAAATTTTAGATTTAACATAATGTACATTGATAAATATGAAAATTATTAATATTAGACAGAACTCATAACAGCAATCTAGTTGCTAAGTATTCTTCTACACTGTAGAATGCATGTTTACATAGTATACTTTTCACAACTCTTTTGAATTTCACCGGATGCAAAGATCTAACTTCATTTGGAAGATGATTATATAGCCTGACCCCCACATAATCTGTGGACTTCTCAAATTTGGATAGTTTGTGACCAACAGTAACAAACTGATTGGCATTCCTAGTTGAGTATGCATGTAAATCAGAATTTCTCTTGAATGAATGTAAATTATGCTTAATATACAATATGGATCTCAAGATATATATGGAAGGCAACGGTAAGATATTGTTATTAATGAAAACTTGCTTACAAGTATGCCCAAAAGGAATATTGAAGATAAGTCTAATAATTCTCTTCTGTTTAATAAACACTGTGTCTGATTTTGTGGAATTACCCCATAACGTAACATTATAAGTAAGGTGACAATAAACCAAAGAATAATATACATTAATGAGAGTTTTAATACTGAGTGTTCTCTTCAACTGTACTAAAGCATAGAATGAACAATTTAGTTTCTTATTAACATATTCAACGTGAACATCCCAACTCATAAACTGGTCCAAGAATACACCTAAAAATTTTATGTTTGGAATATTTACAATTTCAGGAATAGACACAACTGGCATATTTCGTTTGCATCTAAAATGTATATACGATGTTTTATCAATATTCAGTTGTAGCAAGTTTTGTGTACACCATGTTTGGAATAATCTGATAACCCTTGACACTCTATTTTGAAGCTCTACGTATGTATGTGCTGATACAATCACAGATGAGTCATCTGCGTACATTACAATGTGGTCATGAGTAATATGATCGGGTAGGTCATTGACAAAAATAAGAAATAGCAGTGGTCCCAACACAGATCCCTGCGGCACTCCTACATCTACACTGAAGATGTCTGACCTTTCCTTGTTTAATTCAACATAGAATTTCCTCTCCAGAAGATATGAGTTCAATAAATTTAACATGTTACCTCTTATTCCGTGGACATACAATTTGTTAAGGACAAATTCAAATTTAAGACTGTCGAATGCTCTGGAAAGATCAAAGAAGATACCCACTACAAGAAGACCATCATCAAGATGCCTATAGACAGATTCCATAAATACTTCAGTAGCCCCCTCTGTTGATCTTCCGGATCGAAAGCCATGCTGTTCTGAACACAGTGCATTATTTTTGTCCAAAAACTGTATGATCCTAGTGTAGTAAGCTCGTTCAAAAATTTTTGAAATTACATTTAACAAAGAAATAGGTCTATAATTATCAATACAAGTGTGATCGGATTTTTTATATACTGGAACAATTTTACTTAATTTTAGGTTTTCAGGAAATTCACCTGTGTTGTATACTAGGTTAATTAAATATGCCAGCGGTTCTGATATAACATCCTTGATGTGTTTGATCATTCTTGTGTTTAATTCATCATTTCCAAAAGAATGTTTATTTTTAAGACCACAAATAATATCAAGAACTTCATCAGATGTTACTGGAAAATAAACAAAACTGTCTATAGTCCACCTATGTGATAAAGTACAGTTTTGAGGGTTATTGTCAAGCCTATTTTTTAGTGCATTATTTCTGTCATTGAAATGGCATGCAAAATATTGAGCTAAATTTTTATCATCTGATATTAGTTTGTCTTCAATTTTGAGTTTAATTTTATTAGTACTTTGCTTTCTCCCTATAGTTTTATTTACTATACTCCACATAGTTTTTTGTTTATTATTACTACTTATAATTTGAAGATAATTGAATTCCCTTTTCTTTTCAGCAATAAGATTATTGTATTCCTTCTTGGTAGCTTTATACTCATTCCAGATGTTACTATTATTAGAGTTTTTAGCTTCATTAAATAGGTTTTTTAATTGTTTACTCCTAGCATATATGTCATGATCAACCCAACCTTTACTTTTATGCACGTCCTTACCTATTTTACTTTTAAGGGGACAGTTTGAAGTAATAGCAAAGTTTAAAGTATCCATAAATTCGATAAAAGCGTTATTAATATTACTTTCATTGTATACCTCGCAAAAACCAATCCTCATTAAGTCTTGTTTTAGGATGTCTAAATTATTATCATTTAAACACCTAAAACACTGCTGTTTTATATTAGATTCCATCCTATCCTGATTACGACCTACAACAATGTCAAAAATAATGGCAAGATGGTCACCCATATTGGGTTGATTGACTTGACAAGTATGATTCATAGTGATATTATTAGTAGCAATGTAGTCAATTTTTGTTTTTGTTACTTTATTGTTATTCATGAAAATACGTGTTGGTATATTTGGGATATTAAGAGACAAACCAAACGATTGAAAAAGATCATCTAATCGAAGTTTTTCATTGCTCTGAATTAAGTAGTTGATATTAAAGTCTCCACAGAGATAAATTTTATCAACACGGTTGTGAAAATGACCTAAAATATTAAAACAATTATTTATAAAAGAATCTAGATTGCTGTTAGGCGTTCTGTACACATTAATGACTAGAAATTTACAGTTACTGATTAAAATAGTCACAGCACAACATTCAAAGCTTTCTTCCTCAGAGAATTTACGGCAATCAACGACTGAGACTGCATACTTGTCTGTCCCAGATTTAGATAAAATAAGAGTTCCACCATGTATTTTATTTTTTCTAGTAAAATGGGTTACTAAAGTGTACCCTGGGATATAAATAAGATTAATATTATCCTCATTACACCAGTGCTCCTGAATACATAGAATGTCAGGTTTTTCAGCATTAGAAAAAAGCTCAAGATTTAAAAGTTTGTTTGTTAAACATTGTACATTAACCGAGATTAACTTCAATTTAAAGTCATTTACTATACGTGAAATAGTTGTATTGCTTGAGGACCCACCTAATGCGACAGCGTCCTCCTCATCTTGAAAAACGAGACTAATGCTCCGCTGGGCCAGATTTCTCGCTTCCATGCATTCTTAATTAAGTCTCGTCTAATGGTCACTTTCATGGATGCATATATGTCAGGTTTTTTGGACTGATGGATTTCGCATTTTACGCCATCTAAATGATTTTCCAGGAACTTTTCTAATTGCTCCGGTTTTGTGTCAGGCTTTAGGCGAGTCACATGTAGGTTGATCATTTGTGGAACAGCCTCAATGTTGCAAGGTGACTCGGTACTTCCAACTAAGAACTTCCTCTTTTTTCTATGAGCTACCTGTGTCCACGCACCGTTGCTTGAAGACTCTGAAAGAACCGGAGCATTATTTTCAGTGTTCAACAGATTATGTAAAACAGTTTGAGTTTTGGCTTCTTGCATTGCGGCACTCATTTGTCTTGATGTAATGTATTTTTTTTCATTTGGCACTTCATTTCCAAAGTTTGTCGATGTTGAGGATCGCGCTAGCGTTCCGTCTGCAGGAATTTTAGTCACTACTAATTCAGTTTGTTTACTATTAGTAAGGTCATTAACATTTTGTAGTTGTTTATCATCTTTACCAGGGGAAGTCCAGTTTTTTCTTTTGTCAACGTTAATTACCTTGAATTCAGGTTCTTTAGTTTTTTGTTTTACTTTTTCTTCAAGGAGCTCGTTAGTTCTTTTTAACAATTGATTATTATCAAATAAAATTTTATATTTTTCCTCTTTTTCACTTAAAATTGTTTTTAGAAAATCAATTTCCAACTGTAGGATATGTGCATTTACCTCTTGAGTATGACTTACTGAGTTTCCTTTGGGATTTTCAGATTGTTCACATGTCTCACATACAATTCTAGTATCACATAACTTTATACATTTCTGCTTTTTTCTTGATGAACAAGATAAATGAAAAATACTTCCACATTTTATGCACACTATAACGTTAGTAGTTTTCTGGCAACATTTGAATGCTTTTTCCTTAAAATTCTCATCATTTACAGAGAGGAGTAATTTCACGTGCGCATCGTTCGGCGCCATCTTGAATAAATATTAGGTCTTGCGTGCTTCTGTCCTTCCTGAATCCACACTGTGTGTCTTCCATAGTTGTTTCTATTTGTGTTTTATTCTTGTCTCTAGTATTCTTGCTAATACCTTCCCAGGGATACTTGATATGGTGATACCTCGGTAATTATTACAGTTTCTCTTGTCTCCCTTTTTGTGTATTGGTAATATAATGTCTTTCTTCCAGTCCTTTGGTAATTCTGCTCAATTTATGATATCATTCATTAGTTCTTTCATGCTATCCATTCCCTCTGTCCCCATGAATTTTATCATTTCCGGGGTGATATGATCCTTGCCTGGTGCTTTGCCCAGTTTTACTCTTTCTATTGCTTTCTCTAATTCCTCTCTTGTTATGGATTCTACTTGTTGTTCTTCATTCCTTTCTTGTATCTCCCCTATGTTGTCCTTGTCTACATGAGTTAGCTCTTTGAAATGTTCTCTCCATCTTTCCATTATTTGTTTTTCTTCTGTTAGTACGTTTCCATTCTTGTCTTTTATATTCGGCATCGTGTGCTCTTTCTTTTGTCTGAGTTGTTTTAATGCGCCGTAGAAGAGTTTTTGGTTTTCCCTATAATTTTTTGTCATTTTTTGTCCAAATATCTCCCATGACCTTTCCTTTCCTGCTTTCACCGCTATTTTAACCTCTTTCCTTTTTTCTTTATATGCTTCGTAATCTTCCGGGTGTTTTGTGCTTAGGTATCTTTTCCATTTGTCTTTTTTGTTCTTTATTTTCTCTCGTATTTCTTCCGTCCACCATTCTGTTCTCCTCATGTTAGTGTTTGCTATTTTTGCTTTCCCGCAAGTTTCCTCAGCTGCTTTGATTATGCTGGTTTTTAGATATTCCCATTTTTTTCTATATTTGTATTTTTTGCCCTACCTTTCAAAGTATTATCTAATTTTTCTTGGAATTTCTTCTTATATATTTCCTCTTTTAATTTGTAACTTTTTATTTTTTCATTTACTACCTTTCTTCTCTTTTCTTCTTTTTCCTCTGTTGTTCTCATTCTCATTATTACTAGATGGTGGTCACTGCCAATCTCCGAGCCTCTTTTCACTTTCGTATCTTGTACTCTTTTCCATTTGTTGCTGCTTACCAAAAAGTAATCTATGATTGATTTTTCATTTCTGCTGTCTTGTACTCTCGTGTATTTGTGTACTTCTTTATGTTTAAATTTTGTATTTGTTATAACTAGTTTATTCTCCATACATATTTCTATTATTCTTTCACCATTTCTGTTTAGCATTTCTTCTCCTTCTTTTCCCATGCACTCCTCTATTCCGCTGTTGTTGTTTCCGACTCTACCGTTTAGATCTCCCATTACAATTATGTTTTCTTCCCCATTATCAATTTGCATTTGGAGCTCCTCGAAAAATTTATCTTTCTCTTCCTTTCTTGCATCTTCATTTACTCCGTAGGCTGTTATTATTGTCCATATTTCTTCGTCCATCAGTTTAATTTTCACCGATAATATTCTCTGGTTAACATATGTTTCTTCTATAACGTGTTGTAGTCTATTCGGTGCAATTATTATCCCGACTCCTTCTTTTGCTCTCTCTTTTGTATCCGCTCCTACCCAAAGTAACCAATATCCTTTGTGTATTTTCTTAAGACCTTTTCCTTTCATCTTCGTTTCTGTTATTCCTAGTATTTCTATTTTTTGTCTTATCATATCTTCTACCAGTTCTTCCTCTTTTCCATTGATGCTTCTCACATTCCATGTTCCCATTTTTATCTCTCCTTTTTTCTGCAATCTAGCTTTCCCCTTTTTCCTATTTTCATCCTTGTTTACCTTTGCATCATCTTTTTCCCTATCGCTTTTCCCATTCATTGCCTTGGTTGTCATTGTTGTGGGTCCGGTCTCATTATTTTCTTTTAGTTTTTTGAAGTCCCTTCCCCGATATTTCTGTGAGTTAGTATAAGTTTCTCTTTTTTACGGTCCCATTTCCACTCCTTTCCATTAATCTCCAGTTTCATATATCCTATCTTCGTAGTATTACCTTTGTCTTTTTCTTCTTTTGCCATTTTCCTAATTTTTGCTTGTATTTCCCTTTCCTTTCTTGTTAAATCTGATTCTATATACACCTTTTGTCCCTGTAGATTTTTCAGTTTTCCTTTGTTTTTTAGTACACTCATCTTATCCGTTAGGTTTTCCATTTCTGCTACAAAGATTTGGTCGCCGATCTTCACCGCTCCTCTCAGTCTGACCTCTAATTTCAGATTTCTTCCTATGAAGTGTTCTACTGACTCCTTTACAGGCTTTCCGTCGGTAGCATCTAGTGTTAGGCCTTTTAATACTATATTATTTCTCCGTCTATCTTTTTCCAATTGTTCTATTCTATTGTTTGCCATTTTTAAACCTTCTTCCAATTTTTCGTTTTTTTCTTTCAGCTCCTTAATATATTCCATCGTTTCTTTTTGGTCTTTCCGTATGGTTCTTATTTCTGCCATCATTTCATCATTTTTCCACATAACTTCCCGCATCATTTTTATCATCTCTTCATTTGTGTCGTTGCTTTTATTCGGTGTTCGTCTCGTCAGGTTACTCTTTTCAAAATATAATTTATCTTCTTTATATTTTTTCTTCTTAGATTCTTCGTCGCCACTATCAGATAGTTCTTCATTCTTTCTATAGGTTTCCTTTCGGATTGTTCCTGTTCCGCCACTGGCCATTTTAAATTAAATGTTAACCTCAGCACTAATATAAATATTATTATTATACACTTAGAAGTTTCTTTTTATTTCGCACAAGAACGCTTTTTAAGTTTAACGATTATCGATAACGATAGGTCTTTTAAAAAACCGGTGTTTTTATTGTGATAGGTTTCGAATTCGAAATTACCTTATCGCCAATACACCCGCCACACGACCTCTCGCCTCGCTTGCCAAACTCGAACTCGAATTTTGTACAGGGTGGTCAAAATATTATATTGTTCTATTAACAAATTCAAGCTGTAATAACGCATTTATTTTAAATTAAACGCCCTACATTTTATTAGTTTATCGTATGGAAAATTTACTTAGCTTTTAATCTTTTTAAGGGTTCCTATACCTATCTTTGTACATGGTGGTTAGAATTTTAGATTGTTCTATTAACAAATTCAAGCTGTAATAACCTACTTATTTTAAATGAAACACCCTAGGGATTTATAGATTGTTCGTATATCTCAGAATTTAAGACGTTTAGGGCATCTTAAATAAAGTTTTCTTCTTAAAATAAACCCAAACAAACGCCCCCTTAAATATTTTACCATACTTTTGAAACGCTGTGTATATAAAGATTACAGTGGAACCTCGATAAGTCGGATTAATCTAGAATGCGGGCAATCCGGGTTATCGAAAATCCGTGTTAGCCGTAGAATATAGTAAAAATTAATCAAATACGGTATCCTTAGAGATAAGCTCCATTATAATTGCAAAAACATGAAATACATTATGCACAGTACATGTGAATTACGTACAGTTATATACAGTATTGTTCATTCCTTGGTAAAAATTTCAGTCAGTTTCGGTTGTCAATATTACGTTTTTATTGTTGAAATGTTTGTCTGATGAAAATCGGTCCCGGTTAGCCGGACTTCCGGGTTATCGGAGGCCGACTTAACGGGGTTCCACTGTACCATTTATTTTTTTTATTTCTTTATTATTTATTTAATTTTAATATTATATTTTTTATATAATATTAAATATTTCGAGTATCTTATATGGTCGCCTAAGTGCACATTCAGAAATTGGAGAATATAAAATTGGTTTAACCATTAAATGCATGATTTTTTTTGTTGATGTTACATATCAAAAAAAGGCCTTTAGCGGAAGCTTAGAAATGATGAAAAATAATAAAAAAAATTAAGTTTAATTTTAAATACTTGTTTTTGACAATAACAAGTTTGTTGCCAAAATTCTACATTGTGCATACAAGGTCAAGTAAGGATATAAAATCTACATTGTTATTTTACATGAAAATTATAAAAACAATTAAGTATTATTTCTATTGAAACACAGTGCCACACCACATTTCTGACATTTTGTATGTGTAAACCCTTTGATAAAGTTCGCCATGAAAAAATGCTACATATTCTCAAAACTACCGGTCTGGACGGTAGGGACATTAGAATAATCGCAAATTTGTATTGAGTGGCCAGGCTGAATGTGTTAGGGTTGCGAATCAGTGCTCTGAAGAAGTAAAAATCAAGCGTGGAGTTCGACAAGGCTGTATATTGTCACCAATGTTGTTTAATCTTTACGCTGAAACAATCTTAAATGGAAAACGCAAAAGAGGGAATACTCATTAATGGTATGCTTATGAACAATATCAGATACACAGATGACACCTTGTTGCTGACTGGATCAATTGAACATCTTCAAGCGTTATTGAAACGAATGGTGGCATTCTGCGCGATATATGGACTCAAACTCAACGCAAGAAAAACAAAGTTTATGGTTATTAGTAAACAGGCAGCCGTAAATAATAATAACTATAACGTAACAATCGGTAATGACTCAATTGAACGAGTAAGTAATATTGTATATCTGGGTACTCATATTAATGAAAGCTGGAACCCTAGTACAGATTATTTGATCTGATGATAATATACAAAATAGTGTTGGACTGGTTGCCTTCCTCGTGCAATTAATTTAAAAATAATAAAAATCTAACAGCTTAAAAGCCGGTTCTTTAAAGTGTAAAGTAAACAAAAACGTGATATAATTAAAAAAGAATTGTTTTAGATTATTAGCTACCGGTGTTTCATACAAAACGAGTGGACACAGCTTTCGGTTAGGATTTTCAACCGTTGCAACTATTGTGGATGAAACATCTGAAGCTATATGGAGGCGGTTACAACCGATTTATGTGCCAGAGACAACAAAAGAAATATGGGAAAAATCAATCCTAGGTTTCAAAAATATATGGCAGTTCCCCAATTGTTTAGGATACATAGATGGCAAACACGTGACGATCAGATGTCCCCAGAAAAGTAGATCAAATCACTTTTCCTATTTAAAAAATTTTTCCATAGTTCTTATGGGAATTGTTGGCCCTGATGGGTTTGTTGTTGACGGTGACATTTTTGAGACATCGGATATGGGCAGAATATTTGCAAATGAAACCATGAATATGGAAACCATGAAACCCCCCAACAGACCATTAGCTGGCGAAAATGAAGAGATTCCATGTGTATTAATTGGCGATGAAGCTTTTACACTAAGCCCTTACTTAATGAGGCCATTTCCTTATAGACAGGCACGAAATGACAACAGCAAGGAGAGATTTAACACATTCGCGACCAACCTATTTTTAGGTCTGTCCAGTCAAACTGATTTTGGTTATACATAAAAGAAACATGCCAAACCCACCATTTTTGGGGAGGAGTATTATAATTGAACAAGAATTATAAAAAAAAATGTTTTGGATAATGTCACACATATGTGATACTGGTTTATAGTAATTAAAATTTGAACATAACCCAAGTGTCACAAATATGTGACAAACATTTTTAGCTACTACTTATAAAAAATCATTTATTTATTTAACATTAACAAAACTAAAAATTACTTCCAATAAAAAATAAAACATATAAGTTTAATTGTCTTTTCTGTGCCACTCAGCAAAACAGGGTGTAACACATAACCCAATGGGCTGTCCATCACTCCCCTTACATTCCTGGCATGTGTACCAGGTGACAGCCCTTTTCTTGGTTGTACTGCACTGTCAAGATCTTTTCCGCTTATTTTCTTTTTTCAAGTTATGTGCCGCAACAACTTTTTTTCTGCTTGGCCGTTCTGTTTGTCCCAATAAATGTTGGATCACTTCCTCTCTAAACTGAAGGTACGACATTCTTGTTTTCTTTGACGTGTTCCTATTTTTATTCAACAACCAGTTGCCATTCCACATGCAAATATCTAGTAAGTGAAAGAAAACTTTCATGTACCATCTCAAAGTTTTTCGTGGTGTGCCATAATATGAAGTCATCTGGTCAATTCTGTCAATTCCCGACATAAAGCAATTGTAGTCACGTATCATTACTGGCTTCAACTTTTTCTGGCCTCTACGATTTTCAACTTCAACCATTTCGGAACCATGCTTGGATGAAATCATTGTTACATTTCTCTTATCTTTCCATTTTAATACTATGACTGGACCTCTTCTTTGCCATACGACTTCTCCTTTCTTTAATTTTTTTGTAATAACACTCTTTGGGTTACTTTTTCTTACTTACTTACTTAGTCCTAAGCCTTTCTACCTTTAGGTGTAAGGCTGGTGGAGTTGAGTTTGGCATTGTAGTCTCCATGCTTTCCGATCTTGCGCTAGGTTTCTTGCACTTTCCAATGTCAATCCCTTCTTCTCGACTTCTTTCCTGATTTCATCTACCCACATAACTCTTGGTCTCCCTCTTTTGTTTTTCCCCTGCACTCTCGTTTCGAACACTCGTTTTGTTAGCCTCTCGTTCGACATTCTACACACGTGCCCGAACCATCTAAGTTGTCCTTCTACTATTTTTTCATTGATTGGTTCTAGTTTTAGGTTTTGTCTAATTGTTTCGTTTCGTATTTTGTCTGTCCTTTTTCTGTTTGCTATTTTCCTCAGGAACCTCATTTCCATAGCATTGACTCTGGATTTTTGTCTCCCCGTCAATGTCCATGTCTCGCTGCTATACATGATTGTTGGTCTAACTACTGATTTAACGACTGCCGTTTTTACTTTTTCCGGTATCCCTTTTTTCCCAAAAAATGTTGTTTTCATAGTGTTAAATAAGCTTCCTGTTCGTCCCATTCTCTCGTTTATTTCCATGTCTTGTTTACCATTTGATTCGATTATTACTCCTAGGTATTTAAAATATTCCACTTGCTCTAGTTGTTTCCCGTCTAATTCTATTGCGTGTGTCTTCCTCGTATTTGAAATTATCATTGTTTTTGTTTTCTCTGTATTAATTTTCATATTTATGTTTGATAGTTTTTCTTCTAGGATTTCAAGATTGTTCTGTAAGTCTTCTCTGTTTTCTCCTATCAATACCATGTCGTCTGCAAATAGTAGCTCCGATAGTTGAGTCTGTTTCATTTGCCAGTATCCTAATGTTAGTTTTCTCATTCTTCTCTTGGCTTTCTTTATCGCTTCATCCAGTACCACTGAGAATAGCAGTGGACTCAGCACGCATCCCTGTTTGACGCCTTGACTTGTAGAAAATTCTCTGGATTCCTCGTTATTGGTTCTTACTGTATTTGTATTATTTTTGTACATATCCTTTATTACTTCTATTATGTGTCTGTCGACTCCCCTTTCTGTTAGTGTCTTCCAAACGTCCTTTCTTCGGATTCTGTCAAACGCCTTTTCCAGGTCAATGAAGCACATATGTATCTCTCTATTTTTCTTGATTACCTTCTCACTTACTTGTCTTAATGTGAATATTAGGTCTTGCGTGCTTCTGTCCTTCCTGAATCCACACTGTGTGTCTTCCATAGTTGTTTCTATTTGTGTTTTTATTCTTGTCTCTAGTATTCTTGCTAATACCTTCCCAGGGATACTTGATATGGTGATACCTCGGTAATTATTACAGTTTCTCTTGTCTCCCTTTTTGTGTATTGGTAATATAATGTCTTTCTTCCAGTCCTTTGGTAATTCTGCTCAATTTATGATATCATTCATTAGTTCTTTCATGCTATCCATTCCCTCTGTCCCCATGAATTTTATCATTTCCGGGGTGATATGATCCTTGCCTGGTGCTTTGCCCAGTTTTACTCTTTCTATTGCTTTCTCTAATTCCTCTCTTGTTATGGATTCCACTTGTTGTTCTTCATTCCTTTCTTGTATCTCCCCTATGTTGTCCTTGTCTACATGAGTTAGCTCTTTGAAATGTTCTCTCCATCTTTCCATTATTTGTTTTTCTTCTGTTAGTACGTTTCCATTCTTGTCTTTTATATTCGGCATCGTGTGCTCTTTCTTTTGTCTGAGTTGTTTTAATGCGCCGTAGAAGAGTTTTTGGTTTTCCCTATAATTTTTTGTCATTTTTTGTCCAAATATCTCCCATGACCTTTCCTTTCCTGCTTTCACCGCTATTTTAACCTCTTTCCTTTTTTCTTTATATGCTTCGTAATCTTCCGGGTGTTTTGTGCTTAGGTATCTTTTCCATTTGTCTTTTTTGTTCTTTATTTTCTCTCGTATTTCTTCCGTCCACCATTCTGTTCTCCTCATGTTAGTGTTTGCTATTTTTGCTTTCCCGCAAGTTTCCTCAGCTGCTTTGATTATGCTGGTTTTTAGATATTCCCATTTTTTTCTATATTTGTATTTTTTGCCCTACCTTTCAAAGTATTATCTAATTTTTCTTGGAATTTCTTCTTATATATTTCCTCTTTTAATTTGTAACTTTTTATTTTTTCATTTACTACCTTTCTTCTCTTTTCTTCTTTTTCCTCTGTTGTTCTCATTCTCATTATTACTAGATGGTGGTCACTGCCAATCTCCGAGCCTCTTTTCACTTTCGTATCTTGTACTCTTTTCCATTTGTTGCTGCTTACCAAAAAGTAATCTATGATTGATTTTTCATTTCTGCTGTCTTGTACTCTCGTGTATTTGTGTACTTCTTTATGTTTAAATTTTGTATTTGTTATAACTAGTTTATTCTCCATACATATTTCTATTATTCTTTCACCATTTCTGTTTAGCATTTCTTCTCCTTCTTTTCCCATGCACTCCTCTATTCCGCTGTTGTTGTTTCCGACTCTACCGTTTAGATCTCCCATTACAATTATGTTTTCTTCCCCATTATCAATTTGCATTTGGAGCTCCTCGAAAAATTTATCTTTCTCTTCCTTTCTTGCATCTTCATTTACTCCGTAGGCTGTTATTATTGTCCATATTTCTTCGTCCATCAGTTTAATTTTCACCGATAATATTCTCTGGTTAACATATGTTTCTTCTATAACGTGTTGTAGTCTATTCGGTGCAATTATTATCCCGACTCCTTCTTTTGCTCTCTCTTTTGTATCCGCTCCTACCCAAAGTAACCAATATCCTTTGTGTATTTTCTTAAGACCTTTTCCTTTCATCTTCGTTTCTGTTATTCCTAGTATTTCTATTTTTTGTCTTATCATATCTTCTACCAGTTCTTCCTCTTTTCCATTGATGCTTCTCACATTCCATGTTCCCATTTTTATCTCTCCTTTTTTCTGCAATCTAGCTTTCCCCTTTTTCCTATTTTCATCCTTGTTTACCTTTGCATCATCTTTTTCCCTATCGCTTTTCCCATTCATTGCCTTGGTTGTCATTGTTGTGGGTCCGGTCTCATTATTTTCTTTTAGTTTTTTGAAGTCCCTTCCCCGATATTTCTGTGAGTTAGTATAAGTTTCTCTTTATTACGGTCCCATTTCCACTCCTTTCCATTAATCTCCAGTTTCATATATCCTATCTTCGTAGTATTACCTTTGTCTTTTTCTTCTTTTGCCATTTTCCTAATTTTTGCTTGTATTTCCCTTTCCTTTCTTGTTAAATCTGATTCTATATACACCTTTTGTCCCTGTAGATTTTTCAGTTTTCCTTTGTTTTTTAGTACACTCATCTTATCCGTTAGGTTTTCCATTTCTGCTACAAAGATTTGGTCGCCGATCTTCACCGCTCCTCTCAGTCTGACCTCTAATTTCAGATTTCTTCCTATGAAGTGTTCTACTGACTCCTTTACAGGCTTTCCGTCGGTAGCATCTAGTGTTAGGCCTTTTAATACTATATTATTTCTCCGTCTATCTTTTTCCAATTGTTCTATTCTATTGTTTGCCATTTTTAAACCTTCTTCCAATTTTTCGTTTTTTTCTTTCAGCTCCTTAATATATTCCATCGTTTCTTTTTGGTCTTTCCGTATGGTTCTTATTTCTGCCATCATTTCATCATTTTTCCACATAACTTCCCGCATCATTTTTATCATCTCTTCATTTGTGTCGTTGCTTTTATTCGGTGTTCGTCTCGTCAGGTTACTCTTTTCAAAATATAATTTATCTTCTTTATATTTTTTCTTCTTAGATTCTTCGTCGCCACTATCAGATAGTTCTTCATTCTTTCTATAGGTTTCCTTTCGGATTGTTCCTGTTCCGCCACTGGCCATTTTAAATTAAATGTTAACCTCAGCACTAATATAAATATTATTATTATACACTTAGAAGTTTCTTTTTATTTCGCACAAGAACGCTTTTTAAGTTTAACGATTATCGATAACGATAGGTCTTTTAAAAAACCGGTGTTTTTATTGTGATAGGTTTCGAATTCGAAATTACCTTATCGCCAATACACCCGCCACACGACCTCTCGCCTCGCTTGCCAAACTCGAACTCGAATTTTGTACAGGGTGGTCAAAATATTATATTGTTCTATTAACAAATTCAAGCTGTAATAACGCATTTATTTTAAATTAAACGCCCTACATTTTATTAGTTTATCGTATGGAAAATTTACTTAGCTTTTAATCTTTTTAAGGGTTCCTATACCTATCTTTGTACATGGTGGTTAGAATTTTAGATTGTTCTATTAACAAATTCAAGCTGTAATAACCTACTTATTTTAAATGAAACACCCTAGGGATTTATAGATTGTTCGTATATCTCAGAATTTAAGACGTTTAGGGCATCTTAAATAAAGTTTTCTTCTTAAAATAAACCCAAACAAACGCCCCCTTAAATATTTTACCATACTTTTGAAACGCTGTGTATATAAAGATTACAGTGGAACCTCGATAAGTCGGATTAATCTAGAATGCGGGCAATCCGGGTTATCGAAAATCCGTGTTAGCCGTAGAATATAGTAAAAATTAATCAAATACGGTATCCTTAGAGATAAGCTCCATTATAATTGCAAAAACATGAAATACATTATGCACAGTACATGTGAATTACGTACAGTTATATACAGTATTGTTCATTCCTTGGTAAAAATTTCAGTCAGTTTCGGTTGTCAATATTACGTTTTTATTGTTGAAATGTTTGTCTGATGAAAATCGGTCCCGGTTAGCCGGACTTCCGGGTTATCGGAGGCCGACTTAACGGGGTTCCACTGTACCATTTATTTTTTTTATTTCTTTATTATTTATTTAATTTTAATATTATATTTTTTATATAATATTAAATATTTCGAGTATCTTATATGGTCGCCTAAGTGCACATTCAGAAATTGGAGAATATAAAATTGGTTTAACCATTAAATGCATGATTTTTTTTGTTGATGTTACATATCAAAAAAAGGCCTTTAGCGGAAGCTTAGAAATGATGAAAAATAATAAAAAAAATTAAGTTTAATTTTAAATACTTGTTTTTGACAATAACAAGTTTGTTGCCAAAATTCTACATTGTGCATACAAGGTCAAGTAAGGATATAAAATCTACATTGTTATTTTACATGAAAATTATAAAAACAATTAAGTATTATTTCTATTGAAACACAGTGCCACACCACATTTCTGACATTTTGTATGTGTAAACCCTTTGATAAAGTTCGCCATGAAAAAATGCTACATATTCTCAAAACTACCGGTCTGGACGGTAGGGACATTAGAATAATCGCAAATTTGTATTGAGTGGCCAGGCTGAATGTGTTAGGGTTGCGAATCAGTGCTCTGAAGAAGTAAAAATCAAGCGTGGAGTTCGACAAGGCTGTATATTGTCACCAATGTTGTTTAATCTTTACGCTGAAACAATCTTAAATGGAAAACGCAAAAGAGGGAATACTCATTAATGGTATGCTTATGAACAATATCAGATACACAGATGACACCTTGTTGCTGACTGGATCAATTGAACATCTTCAAGCGTTATTGAAACGAATGGTGGCATTCTGCGCGATATATGGACTCAAACTCAACGCAAGAAAAACAAAGTTTATGGTTATTAGTAAACAGGCAGCCGTAAATAATAATAACTATAACGTAACAATCGGTAATGACTCAATTGAACGAGTAAGTAATATTGTATATCTGGGTACTCATATTAATGAAAGCTGGAACCCTAGTACAGATTATTTGATCTGATGATAATATACAAAATAGTGTTGGACTGGTTGCCTTCCTCGTGCAATTAATTTAAAAATAATAAAAATCTAACAGCTTAAAAGCCGGTTCTTTAAAGTGTAAAGTAAACAAAAACGTGATATAATTAAAAAAGAATTGTTTTAGATTATTAGCTACCGGTGTTTCATACAAAACGAGTGGACACAGCTTTCGGTTAGGATTTTCAACCGTTGCAACTATTGTGGATGAAACATCTGAAGCTATATGGAGGCGGTTACAACCGATTTATGTGCCAGAGACAACAAAAGAAATATGGGAAAAATCAATCCTAGGTTTCAAAAATATATGGCAGTTCCCCAATTGTTTAGGATACATAGATGGCAAACACGTGACGATCAGATGTCCCCAGAAAAGTAGATCAAATCACTTTTCCTATTTAAAAAATTTTTCCATAGTTCTTATGGGAATTGTTGGCCCTGATGGGTTTGTTGTTGACGGTGACATTTTTGAGACATCGGATATGGGCAGAATATTTGCAAATGAAACCATGAATATGGAAACCATGAAACCCCCCAACAGACCATTAGCTGGCGAAAATGAAGAGATTCCATGTGTATTAATTGGCGATGAAGCTTTTACACTAAGCCCTTACTTAATGAGGCCATTTCCTTATAGACAGGCACGAAATGACAACAGCAAGGAGAGATTTAACACATTCGCGACCAACCTATTTTTAGGTCTGTCCAGTCAAACTGATTTTGGTTATACATAAAAGAAACATGCCAAACCCACCATTTTTGGGGAGGAGTATTATAATTGAACAAGAATTATAAAAAAAAATGTTTTGGATAATGTCACACATATGTGATACTGGTTTATAGTAATTAAAATTTGAACATAACCCAAGTGTCACAAATATGTGACAAACATTTTTAGCTACTACTTATAAAAAATCATTTATTTATTTAACATTAACAAAACTAAAAATTACTTCCAATAAAAAATAAAACATATAAGTTTAATTGTCTTTTCTGTGCCACTCAGCAAAACAGGGTGTAACACATAACCCAATGGGCTGTCCATCACTCCCCTTACATTCCTGGCATGTGTACCAGGTGACAGCCCTTTTCTTGGTTGTACTGCACTGTCAAGATCTTTTCCGCTTATTTTCTTTTTTCAAGTTATGTGCCGCAACAACTTTTTTTCTGCTTGGCCGTTCTGTTTGTCCCAATAAATGTTGGATCACTTCCTCTCTAAACTGAAGGTACGACATTCTTGTTTTCTTTGACGTGTTCCTATTTTTATTCAACAACCAGTTGCCATTCCACATGCAAATATCTAGTAAGTGAAAGAAAACTTTCATGTACCATCTCAAAGTTTTTCGTGGTGTGCCATAATATGAAGTCATCTGGTCAATTCTGTCAATTCCCGACATAAAGCAATTGTAGTCACGTATCATTACTGGCTTCAACTTTTTCTGGCCTCTACGATTTTCAACTTCAACCATTTCGGAACCATGCTTGGATGAAATCATTGTTACATTTCTCTTATCTTTCCATTTTAATACTATGACTGGACCTCTTCTTTGCCATACGACTTCTCCTTTCTTTAATTTTTTTGTAATAACACTCTTTGGGTTACTTTTTCTATTTTTTCTTAATGTTCCACAAACGTAGGTCTTCTTTTCATGTAAAAACTTGGCAAGCTCATAACTACTGTTGTAATAATTGTCCATGTAGATAGTTTGCCCCTTCTCTAAACATTCAGTAACAAGTCTGTGAACTACTTCAAACGCATGCCCATTTTCATTTACTACTGTCCCCTTGCCGCTGTAGATTAGAAAATTGAGTAAAAATCCATCAGAGCTAGTAATCTCATAAATTTTTATTCCATATTTACTAGTCTTTTTCGGCATATACTGTCGGAATATTAACCGCCCTCTCCACAATAATAGGGCTTCGTCAAGACTTAAGTTCTCTCCTGGATAGTAAACTTTAGAGATATTATTTATAATATTATTCGTACGTTTTTAATTTTGTAAAGTCGATCTTGAACTTCTACGTCTTCCGGCTTGTAAAAACAAATATTTTGAAGAATAGCTTCAAACTTTGATCTGGGCATAGTTTTTCTCCAAATATTGAAAAGTGATATAGTGGATCTGTGTTCCAGTATAAACGTAAGGAGGGAAGTTTAATGTTTCCCATTAATATGCAGAGACCAAAAAATTTTTTTAAGTCATCAATATTTATATCTGTGCAGCGTCTTAAAAAGGAATATTTTTTTAAATTAGGGTTTTCTTTACGTGAAGCAGCTCTGTGATTTGTCCACTCTACGATTTTTATCAAAAGCTCTTTATCAAATAGTAATGAAAAATATTGTAGAGGTGTTGCATCAACAGGAATTTCTACTTTTATATTTTCTTGTTCAGTAAACTGATGTATCTCAATATCTTCCTTTACATCAAGCCAGTCCGCCTCATCATTTTTTTGCACCACATTTTCATTTGCGTCATTCGCTTCACCCTCATCATTACTCAACTCAGCGCCATCATTGCTCGACTCTCCCCATCATTGCTAGTACCCTCTGTCTCTCTTCCAGAATGAGAAGGAGAATATTCACTTTCACTAGAATAAAATATTTCATCATTATGGTCCTCCTCGAATTCATATTCAATATTTTCGTCATTTCTGTACTCACTACCTTCCCTACTAGCCATCTCGGCCTCTAATTGAAGGTCTCGTGTACTTAGATGTCGTTTTGACATTGTTAATACGTCTGAAATAAATAATAAGGCATTACACCGTGTATAAATAAGTTACATTGTTATATTACCTTTCTAAATTATACACAATAACGATACTTTTCGTATTCGACGTTTACATACGTTCTATAAATTTACAGGTTATTTCTTCTTTTTTAAACGTCTAAATCACAACCCAGCCATAGCGTGTGAAAGAAGGATTGTTTAGGTGGACTGTGGCCAAATTTAGACCAACTGTGATAAACCGTGGTAAAATTATTTTACATTTCATGTAAGTTCGGTGTCACACATATGTGTCAGCAGTTCTTACGAAAACTTCACCGTCACACATGTGTGACGGTTGGTTGCGAATGTGTTAATTATCATCTATCCAGAGCCCGACGCGTAGTGGAAAATGCCTTTGGAATATTGACATGTAACTGGCGTCTATTCTTTAGACCACTAGAAGTTAAAGTTCAAACAGCTACAAAACTTGTGAAGGCAGCATGCGTATTGCACAACTTGCTGCGCACAATGTAACGGTTACGCTAGTGATCCTTTAAGTTAATTACATTCACCGATCCCTAATCAATTCTATTTTGGGTCGCCACTGGGTTCTCAGCCTTGGACGCAAAACCCGCTTTGACACCTCAGCGCATGATCTTCATGAAAAGGAATCGGAATCTTCAGTCGGTTCAAGAGTCCAAAGCTGTCGAAAGCGTAGCAACCTAGCGGTGGTGAGTCTGAACGGAAAACACGTGGAAAGAATAAATTATATTCCTCCAATGAAATAAGACGACAATATTATCGACAGTAATAGCCATCAGTGAAATAAACATTCTAAGGAAATCCAGTCAATTTAAATAGAATTAAATTTAGCCGTTTTTGCCGGCTTCTGCCGCTACGCTTTAAAGTTCGGGTATGTAATTGAATGGTGGGCTACAACAATGTAATAAGCGACAGAATGGAGATTATGCAAGAGATGAAAAAAACATCTTGACAAGTTATTTATGAAAATAGGCACTGAAAAAAAATCAATTTCACTTAACAACAAGATAAAGTTATAGATCTGTAAACAAATTATGCAAGTTTTGCACAGTGTAAGCAGAAAAAAATTATTTAAAAAAAATATCCCAGCAACAATGTTGTATATACTGGATATATAACAGTGTTGCACCTGATTACTATGCGATGTTTTGGCTTATTTACGATTTGAAAAAAAGTATCTAATAATGAACTATAATCAATTCAAAATGTTTATTAATAGGTTTTATATGCTAAGTACACAGTTTAATGCTCCTTAAATTTAAACTTATTAATAATGTCTTATTCTAATTTTTCATAAAACTCTCGATATTCGGGGTTCAGGTACTGGCACATATCCAGTAGATTTTTTCGTTTTTCTTCTTTTATTTTTATAGGCTCGGTATACGCATTCGGTAACGCATCAATTTGGTAGTTGAATGCTCTGATGGCTTTTGCACCCCATTTTTTATTCACAAGTGAGAATGTTTGACAAGGTTGCATGACGTTGTGAGAAGTTCTAGCCATTATTCTCGTAGGATCATCGCTGTCGAATTTGAACCAACGGTACTCAGTGATCTTACATTTGGGGTCTTTCCATAAGTAGTTCTGACATGCTGAAAAATTTTTGAAGTCTTTTTGCTTCATGTAGTACACATTGAAGGGCTTGCTGGGACGTGAGTTGGCAATCACTACTACCCAGTCGAAGGGTACATTCACCATTGCTGTTTTTTTCTTTCTCTCTGAGCGAGAAATCACGGTCGCAAGGTAAGAAGCTGTGACCGCTAGTTAAGAACTTTTGTTCTACTTGAGTGAAATATCTATTCACAATCAGTAAACGGAACATGGGCAGCATTCTCCAGTTATTATTCTGGCCGACGCATCGGTCAGACCAGACTATGAGTTTTTTTATTTCTCCTGAGTTCAATGGACGAAAGTTATGTTTTATGTAACACAGGAAAGCTGAAGCGATATCTGTAGAACCACGATTACCAATAGATTCATGCCGCAACATAATAGTGGCATCGTTTGAACCTGCATCGTGAATATCATAGTTGTAAGTGGCATACTGACGTTGGTAGAACACTAAAGAATGAGTCAATGTTGGACAGTACAACACTTGCTGAAGATCAGTGAAGAGTACGACGAGTTGTGGATTAGCCTTTTCAGCATCCAACTTCAATGCTTTGTATCCGGCCTCAGCACGTGCATGGTGGAGTTCACTGTCAACAAGAATAGCATTTATTTCTGGACCGTCTCGTGTAGCCACAAGCTTGATATACATTTTATCACAAAACGTACACGTATCTGAGCGAGGGAGACCAAAGCGCAGATTAAAGTCTGAGTGAAATATGTCAATGTAAGTGCGCCGGGAAACATTGCATTGCGGATACTTTTCACAAAACAGTTTGTACATTTTTTTTCAAGCTTAATTCAGCAGGAAGGCAGTTCTTCGTAGATGCAGCGCGACTATAATGGTTTTCTTGATGCGGAAATGACTTTATGTGTTCTTTTATGCGTTCTTTGTCGGTTTCGTTGATTTTTTAGGCCTATTATTGTGTGTTCCACGTTGATCATGTAGCGGCATATCTGTTTTTATCTTCTGCTGAATGTATTGGATTCTTCGAGGTGTTATTCCAAATGCTTGACATATAGTTTTTTGGCACACTGGTAATTTCTTCACTCCAATATGGATGTGGTATCGTACAGTACATTGTCGTCTGGAGATGTCTTCGGGAACCCGTCTACGTTGTGGCTCTTGAAGTTCCATACAACTGGCCAGGTGCGCAGTTTGTGCATTATAATCCATCCTATGATATTTTGTGAAGAGATCTCCAAACTGGCCTTGAATTTTATCAGCCTTGCAAACAGATTTGCACTTACATAGTCGCTCCTAAAATATACAAATACCTATTTAGGGGCGGGGGGTTAAATTTAAAATTTTAAATACAAATTGCGCGATATTTCGCAAAATAAACATCGGATCTAAAAACTGCGAAATACACTTGTTATTATATATTTTATATATATATATATATATATATATATATATATATATATATATATATATATATATATATATATATATATATATATTGCTTATTTCCTGACCGTGAATTTTTAAATAGTTGGTGTTTAATTCCTGGGTTTGCGGTCTGTTATAAATAAAACACTTGATTTTGCTTAGACGTTTCGGCTGTTTGCCATTTTCAATAAGCACTTTTAATTATTAAACATTACACTGTTAACAAACATATTTTATATACAATACACGTAATATTTTGAAAATTTAAAAAAAATGCACATCGTGTTTCTCTAAGATGTTATGAGAGAATGCCAGGCATGGGCATTGGCATATGGTAAAAGCACTTCACAACGGTTTTGGATGGTGGTCGTAAAACCAAAACGATAATATACAGGAGATCAAGTTACATAATATACGAAAGAAATAAATCTGACTATGTTTAACTTTTAATAATGGGAGCAAGATTTTTGGTAGTTATGATCTGAGTATGTAACTCGAAATATGAATACTGAGGTGCGTATTTTTTTTTTTTTTTTTGTATTTTATATGGAACAGAGGCTTGAACGCTAAAACAAGGATATTCATTAATGATAGAACATTATAATAGAAACAGAGTATTTGATATGTGGGCATATAGAAGATTTTTAAAAATAACATTGGTTCAAAAGATTAAGAGACAACCACGTTTGGTAACCGAATGAAATAAAGAAAAATGAGATATTAAATACAATTAAAATAAGAAATTTACATTATTTGGAAACATGTTATGAGAAATGAGATATGTGTTTATGTAGATCGTTATATAGGAAAAGATACTGGACAGAAGAAGCTTAGGACGCTGACATATATCCTGGCTAAACAAAATTGATGTAATGATACAAACTGCATCTCTGTGGAGTTGCTATAAAAGGTAGCACGTAACAAAAAAATAAAAATGCCGTATTTAAAGTGTTTACCAATGGTGTGCTTACAACCACACTTAATTTATCAAATTGTGATATATATTGGAGAGATCTTTAATATCAGTTTTATTATTGATACAATTTTGGTCTTTATGTGGATCATCTCCAATATACATCTTTTGTTATAATTTTGCTCTTTTTCCAGAATCTGTACATTTTCAAAATCAAAACTATGGTTATTTTCTACTGAATGTTTGGCTAAGGCTGTGGTGTTTATTTTGTTTGTTTGTACACTATGTTTGTGTGCAACAATCCTTCTATGTAGATATTGATGTGTTTGCCCAATGTATGTTGAATTGCAGTCTTTACAATTTACTTTATACACAACATCCGACTGCTGATCTTTAGTAACTTTGGGTTTAAATTTTGAGAAATATTTTCCGGATGTTTTAGATGATTTATGTCCAACGTTGATATCATATCTTGCCAACATTTTCGAGATTTGTTCGGAGAATCCATTAATGTATGGTAGGGATATGTAGTGTTTGTTTGGATTGGTGACATTACTATTATTATTGTTAGGTATGGTTTGAGTTTGTTTTAGATTGACATTGGAGTTAGATTGATTTTTGATAATGTGAATTCTTTTTTGAATTAGACGGTTGTAAAAATCTGGTGGATAATTATTTTTTTCTAAAATGTCAGTAACTTTTCTCAGATTTTCGGAATGATATTGTGGGCTAGATAGTTTAATTGCTCTGTCTGTAAGACTGAAAATAACACTTCGTTTGTGACTTACAGGTGCGTTGGTGTTGAAATTTAAATATCTTCCGGACCAGACATCTTTTGTAAACCAGTTTGTAGTTATCAGTCGGTTACTGTTGTTATACTCTAAACTTATATCAAGAAAGTTAATTTTGTTGTTTTCCTCTAATTCGGATGTAAACTGAATTTTATTATGAAAGCTGTTAAACATGTGGAGAGTATAATCGATTTCATGCTCCGGAAGGCATAGTAGGATGTCATCGACATATCGTTTGTAGAAATGTATCTGATATTTTAATTTAGAAATGACTGTTGCCTCTAATATTTCCATGACCAAGTTTGCTATTGGTGCTGAAATAGGCGAACCCATGGCCACCCCAGAAATCTGAGAATAGTATTCGTTTTCATGTTGAAAAAATGTAGAACTGAGGCAGAATTTCACACCTTCTAGGAAATCTTGAAGAGGAAGAGAAGTATGTGTTTGGATGTTACTCCATCTGGTTTTGACACACTCTAAAGCTATTTCAATTGGAATGTTAGTATAAAGTGATTTTACGTCGAAAGATATAAGTTTGTGATTAACTGGTACGGATTGTTTTGAAATAAAACTGTGAAAATCCCATGAGTCCTGTATATGATAGTGGGTCTTACCGAATACATTTCCCAAAATGTCTGCAAAATACTTAGAGAGATTGTATGTTGGACTTCCAATGTTACTAACAATTGGGCGAAGCGGAATGTTGTGTTTATGCACTTTTGGAAGCCCGTATATATATGAGGATGTGCCATTGTGAGATATTAATTTATTTTTCAAGTTTAAGTCTATATATTTTTTATTATACCATCTGTTAATGAGTGAATTTAAACCTGTTTGTATCTTATTTGTAAGATTTGTTTTTTCTTTTTTGTATACTGTTTCGTCATTTAAAAGTAATTTAAGTTTGTTTAAATATTCGGATTTTAACATTATTACTGTTTTGTTACATTTATCTGCTGTTAAGATTAGTAGGTTTGCATTTTCTTCTAAAAAAGTTTTGGTTTGTTTTAAATAATAATTATATTGACTTTTCTGGTGACCTGCATATCTTTGTATCTTTTGAGCATAATTTGTGATTATGTTAACTGCTTTACTTCTAATTTCATTTATATTTGAATTATTAATGTATGTTAGACCATTTTCGATTCCAGCAATAATGTTAAATGTAGGAAATTTTTGTATAGGTAAAGAAAAATTAGGACCTAAACTTAAAAAATATTCTACATTTGGAGGTATGTTGCATTGAGTTAAGTTCATTAGCCAACCATTTTCCGAATTTGAATTCATTTTTAAGTGATTTTGTTTTTCTGATAACTGTTTAATTTTATTTTGATTACGGATTTTAATTTTATTAAAAGTATTTTCATATATTACTTTTTCTTTATTAAAAAATGATTGTGCGAAATTACTATCATATTTATTCATTATGTGGTTCTTGTTGGTTTCTATTTGTTGTTCTATGGATTCTAAAACATCCGGAAAATATTTCTCAAAATTTAAACCCAAAGTTACTAAAGATCAGCAGTCGGATGTTGTGTATAAAGTAAATTGTAAAGACTGCAATTCAACATACATTGGGCAAACACATCAATATCTACATAGAAGGATTGTTGCACACAAACATAGTGTACAAACAAACAAAATAAACACCACAGCCTTAGCCAAACATTCAGTAGAAAATAACCATAGTTTTGATTTTGAAAATGTACAGATTCTGGAAAAAGAGCAAAATTATAACAAAAGATGTATATTGGAGATGATCCACATAAAGAAAGACCAAAATTGTATCAATAATAAAACTGATATTAAAGATCTCTCCAATATATATCACAATTTGATAAATTAAGTGTGGTTGTAAGCACACCATTGGTAAACACTTTAAATACGGCATTTTTATTTTTTTGTTACGTGCTACCTTTTATAGCAACTCCACAGAGATGCAGTTTGTATCATTACATCAATTTTGTTTAGCCAGGATATATGTCAGCGTCCTAAGCTTCTTCTGTCCAGTATCTTTTCCTATATAACGATCTACATAAACACATATCTCATTTCTCATAACATGTTTCCAAATAATGTAAATTTCTTATTTTAATTGTATTTAATATCTCATTTTTCTTTATTTCATTCGGTTACCAAACGTGGTTGTCTCTTAATCTTTTGAACCAATGTTATTTTTAAAAATCTTCTATATGCCCACATATCAAATACTCTGTTTCTATTATAATGTTCTATCATTAATGAATATCCTTGTTTTAGCGTTCAAGCCTCTGTTCCATATAAAATACAAAAAAAAAAAAATACGCACCTCAGTATTCATATTTCGAGTTACATACTCAGATCATAACTACCAAAAATCTTGCTCCCATTATTAAAAGTTAAACATAGTCAGATTTATTTCTTTCGTATATTATGTAACTTGATCTCCTGTATATTATCGTTTTGGTTTTACGACCACCATCCAAAACCGTTGTGAAGTGCTTTTACCATATGCCAATGCCCATGCCTGGCATTCTCTCATAACATCTTAGAGAAACACGATGTGCATTTTTTTTTAAATTTTCAAAATATTACGTGTATTGTATATAAAATATGTTTGTTAACAGTGTAATGTTTAATAATTAAAAGTGCTTATTGAAAATGGCAAACAGCCGAAACGTCTAAGCAAAATCAAGTGTTTTATTTATAACAGACCGCAAACCCAGGAATTAAACACCAACTATATATATATATATATATATATATATATATATATATATATATATATATATATATATATATATATATATATTGATACATGTATCCATGTGACTTCCAAAGTAGATTCTCGTAATACGTTGTTACTTCATATATACCGTTATGACTTCACAACGTTTTGCCTATATTTTTACGAATTTGGCTACTAGATGGTATCAGAAGGCTTATATTAAAAATTTCGCTGGAAGTCATATCGTATCTAACATACTCATAAGATCAGATTTTAGTTCGACGGTATATCACCAGCGCTAGTGTCGCTCCCGTGCTACTATACAGGTTATGTACACAACGCGTAGCGTCTTCCGTATACCACACCGCTCGGTGTGACTTCCGTTTTTTGGCAACTCTGTGTAACGGTTTCCAGACATTTATCTGTTGTAGATTCGCGGTCCTAATCGTACTTAGTGTTTTGTGTGCCTTTTGTTTTTAAACATGAATAATAGCAGATCTGCTTTACTTTTTAAGTTAGCCTTAAATGAAGGTACAATAAGTGATTATATATCTCTATAATTATATATTTTCTGTACTTATTTTAATCTATAATATTTACTTACCTACACTCACCGGCACGAAAAACGGGCACCCCAAAAAAATGGGTAATTTTTGATGGCTCGTATCTCCCAAACCTGTTGTCCGATTTAAGTAATTTTTTTAATATGTTATAGCCTTATTCTTTAACAATATAGCTATGATAATATTGTTGATAGACAGGTAAATTTTCATTGTATACCGGGTGTACCAATCAAACTGGGTTTTTTTCTCAATTTTCACAACACCCTGTGGAATATTCTAGCCTTTATAAAATATTTAAATTAAAGCCTAACTATAGCGCCAGGTTTTATTAACATTCTGTTTTTTTATTCATTCGCTTACGTTGGATAATAAAAAAGTTAAGGACTTTAACAACTAGCCATGTTCTTTATCGATATAGGTGTTTCTAAATATAAGTGCGACAAACTTTAAGGGGTAATTTCTGCATGAAAAAATAATGATCGTTTGGCAAAAGAATTTTATATTTGCAAGCATTTGCGGACATAGCTTTATCAAGTAAACGATCATTATTTTTTCATGCAGAATTACCCCTTAAAGTTTGTCGCACTTATTTAGAAACACCATGTATTGATAAAGAACAGATAAAGAACATGTTTAGTTGTTAAAGTCCCTAACTTTTTTATTATCCAACATAAGCGAATGAATAACAAACAGAACGTTAAGAAAACCTGGGGCTATAGTGGGGTTTTAATTTCAATATTGTATAAAGGCTAGAATATTCCACAGGGTGTTGTGAAAATTGAAAAAAAAACCAGTTTGATTGGTACGCCCAGTATACAATGATAATTTACCTGTCTAGAAACAATATTATTACAGCGATATAGTTAAAGAATAAGGCTATAACATATTAAAGAAATACTTAAATCGGAGAATAGGTTTAGGAGATACGAGCCATCAAAAATTACCCATTTTTTGGGGTTCCCGTTTTTCGTGCCGGTGAATGTATCTATTAAATAATCTAAATTATTTTTAAAAATCTTATTAAAAGCTTAAATACAAGAAATGTAGGTAAATATTCTCATTTAACGAAATTTCCGAAAATTGCGTATTTTTTTGACCCAAGTAGGCTGAAAAATCGATTTTATAGTTATTGTTATTTCGAAAGTAATAAAACGTGTAAAAATATACAAAAAAATTGAATGTACAATTACAATTGAATGGAATTAAATACACGAAAAAAGAGCGATAAAAAGTTTAAAGTAATAAATTCTAGTAATAATATGAAATACAGTAAACTCTCTCTTAAGGGGGTAGGCGCAAAATCTCGGTCCAATGCTATTTAAATGCATTCATTTTTTACGAATTCTGAGAAAACTAATAAATACTTTTTAAAACTTACACCCAGAATGAAAGATTATTATTCCGGAGGACCGAAAGTCCCTTAGAATAAACAAAAAGTTTCTTGATAATGAAATATTCGAAATTAAAAATCACACTAACTTTTCTCTTGTTTTTTTATCCCGTTATCTTATTAAAATAAACATTATATAAGTTTTCAGGGACTTTCGGCCCTCGGTAATAATGTAATATTCCATTCTGCGTTTAAATTTTTCAAAAATACTTATTAGTTTTCTCAGAATTCGAAAAAAATTAGTGCATTTAATTAGCATTTGACCAAGATTTTGCGCCTATCTCCTTAACGGACACCTCCTCTATACGGACGGTATTTAAGACAAAACTCATTTGCCGATAATATTGAACCTGTACTCTTCAACGGACACTCCCTTAAAATGATGTGTAAATGAAAAAAAATACATAGGTATTTTTTCCAAATACATATTTTAGAATACAAAACTACATATATTTTATTATTTAAAATTAATACAGAGATGTCAACGAGTGATATTTGATACTGTTTAATTTATCAGCAGTAGGTAATTAAAATATGTTTCTTAAGTTTGATGTTTCTACTACATTCTCAACTGTTTAGCAAAATGTGGGATCCGTAATTAAAATATAGTGTGTCGGTCATTAAAAGAAACGTGACACCGTAAAATTAATATGTTGTGACTAAAAATTCTGCTTGAACGGAAATGTCTGCTTGAACATATCCAATAAAAATTTTATTTTCTTTTAAAAATGTTTGGGATTCAAGGGCGACTTGACTGTATGATAAAACAATAATTATACAAACAAAACTTGTAATTATCAAGATTTTTGCTGTAAACTCTTGGAGAAATACATCAAATACTTAAAAAAAAACCTTAAATTATGCAAAAAAACAGTTGAATAATTGAAATATGCACTAAAATATTATGCTTTTATACATTTATAAAAAACGCAATGATTATTGGTGTATTGAAAGTAGGTATTTTATTTTACCTAGTCCAGGTTGTATCTTAGTCGATAGGAAAAATATTCTGATTCGTTTTTTACGATCTTACCGAAATACATTCGAACCCGCTTATCTTATTGGAATAGCCTTCGTGCCAATCAAAAGTATTCCTATAACCGGGATATTTTAATAACCGATCATTGGTCGCTAGTAGAAACGTTTCCGGACCGCAAATTTCTATTCCTTAAACCGGGATATTCCTTTAAGAGGTATTTAATAAGCGGGTTTGACTGCAGTATAGTTCATTAACGTTTTTTGCTCCAAATTTTAAAGAACGGATTGACGTGAAATTTAGCATACACATAGGTAACATGTCAAAGAAAAAAGTGAAAAGAAAACTTTGCCCTGGGGGCGAGTTTCTCCTCTTCTCGGAGGTGAAAAATATACGTTCAAAATAAGTTCGGAAATGGATAAATTTACTAATTCTAAGCAACTTTTGTTATATAGAATTTTTTCACTAAGTTAATACTTTTTGAGTTATTTGCGAGTCAATATGGCAATTTATCATCAAAAAAACACTTTTATACGGTTTTTTTGCCAATAACTCAAAAAGTAAGTATGTTATCGGGAAAAACATTAAAAATATAGCTTATAAAGTAACAAAATTGATGTACGTATGAACTTTTTAGAATCAGTAGAAGCAAAGTTGTAGCTAATGTAAAACAGGAAACAGGTTCATATTCGTCAAATTTAAAAACGAATAATTTCACGTGAAATAACCAAAAAATGATAGCAACCAAAAAATGATGCACTGTTCTGAGACAACTTATTACAACTTTTTTAAAGTTTTAAAAAAATATTTTTATGTTTTCTAAAAACTTTCTAGCATCAAAATTAAGCAAGATACGCTCAAAATAAAGTAGGTCCTATTTTTGTTAAAAAAATTCGAAAAAGCACCCCTTAATTGGAATCTCATATGAAATTAATACTTACCGCTTCACAAGTTACTTAACTTATATAATATTTATATGATCTGTATATCTTATATGATCGGCTCAAAGGGCTAATTTTTGAAAAAAATTGGTTTTAAAGTAAAATTTTTTGCAGAAAAAAATGCTGTTTCAAAATGACATAAAATTTATTAGTGATACTAAAAATTACGAATAGTAAAAAATGTAGGTTTTGCTTTTCTAAATATTTAGGATTATGTGTTTTTCTTTGAGACAAATATTGGTTAAGATATGGCTGTTCAAAATTGGCTTACACAGTTGGTTAGTGACTAGTTCAATCCCTTTCAATTACATTCCCTTAAAATAAGCATTTTGAACCGATGAAGCTTACAGATCATATTTATAAACAATACATACACGAGTAAATCAACTTCTGAAGTGGTGACTATTAATTTCATTTCGGATGCTAATTAGGGGGTGAATTTTATAATTTTTTACAAAAAAACGGATCTTCATTTTGAGCGTAACTTCCTTAATTTATGCTAAAACTGTTTTAACCTTTTTTTAAACACTACAAAAAAGTTGTAATGAGTGTTCCCCAAAAAGTGCTTTAGTTTTTGACAGTTCACGTTGAAATATTCAATTTGGAATTTGGCGTGTATGAACCTATTTTTCATTAGTTACAACTCTTCTCTTACTGGGTCTAGGGATCTCATTCATAAGCACACCATTTTTTTTACTTTTTTATGGGCTATATTTTTCCTAAGAATGGTTTTTTCGATAAAATACTTACTTTTTGAGTTAATTGCCAAAAAAACCGTTAAAAAATGTTTTTTTTTTGTTGAAAAATAAACATATTTACTCGCAAATAACTCGAAAAGTAACTAAGTGAAAAAATGCTATAGAACAAAAGTTGCCTAGAATTAGTCAGTTAATCCATTTCCGGACTTATTTTGAACGTATATTTTTTCATCCCGAGACGAGGTAAAAGTCACCCCCATGGCAAAAGCACACATCGGCACAATATCAATGTGCTTCTTTGACATGTTACCTATGTGTATGCCAAAGGCTATAGCGGGATAAGATGGTAAAATCTGCACTCGGCTGTATTCTTAGTTGGGGTTGGGCAATCGAAAGTACATAATTCAAAAACCCCCTAACCAAATTTTTAGCTCCCTATGTGACCCCATGTGTCCCCTATCGAAAAAAATGTGTTTTTTCGAAAAACATTTTTTTGGAGCGATTTTTTGCTTTAAAAAATGTGAAAAAAATTGTGAATGTACATTATTAGACCCTAAATTCCACTGATTTTTTTCAGATTTTTTGGATCAAAATTGACGCCAGAAAAAATTTTTGAAGTTTTCAAAAAATTTTTAGGTTATGTAGGTAATTTTTGGCTAGCTCCGACAAAATTTTTTTTAGTGTATTTTTTTCCGTTCTTTTGAATGGCAGGGATAATTTTGCCATTTTCTCGCCGGAAATTACTCAAAATTCGAAAAAACCCATTTTTTTGGTTACCCCCCTCATATTTTTAGTGTTTACTGAGCGATCTTTTCTTTAAAAAATCTGAAAAAAATTATGAACATACATTGATGCCCAAAAATATACTATTTCTTTTTTTCAGATTTTTTGGATCAAAATTGAAAAATTTTGAATTTTTCAAAAATTTTTTAGGTTATGTAGGTAATTTTTGGCGAGCGCCAACATAATTTTTTTTAGTGTATTTTTTTCCGTTCTTTTGAATGGCTGGGATAGTTTTGCCATTTTCTCGCCGGAAATTGCTCAAAATTCGAAAAAACCCATTTTTTGGTTCCCCCCTCATATTTTTAGTGTTTACTGACCGATCTTTCCTTTAAAAAATCTGAAAAACAATTATGAACATACATTGATGCCCAAAAATATACTGGTATTTTTTTCAGATTTTTTGGATCAAAGTTGAAAAATTTTGAATTTTTCAAAAATTTTTTAGGTTATGTAGGTAATTTTTGGCTAGGTCCGACATAATTTTTTTTAGTGTATATTTTGCCGTTCTTTTGAGTGGCTGGGATAGTTTTGCCATTTTCTCGCCGTAAATTGCTCAAAATTCGAAAAAACCCATTTTTTTGGTTCCCCCCTCATATTTTTAGTGTTTACTGAGCGATCTGTTCTTTAAAAAATCTGAAAAAAAATTATGAACACATTGATGGCCAAAAACATACTGTTTTTTTTTATCAGATTTTTTGGATCAAAATTGAGGCTAGAAAAAAATTATTGAATTTCTCAAAAAATTTTTAGGTTATGTAGGTAATTTGTGGCTACCTCCGACATAATTTTTTTTAGTGTATTTTTTTCTGTTCTTTTGAATGGCAGGGATAGTTTTGCCATTTTCTCGCCGGAAATTACTCAAAATTCGAAAAAACCCATTTTTTTGGTTACCCCCCTCATATTTTTAGTGTTTACTGAGCGATATTTTCTTTAAAAAATCTGAAAAAAATTATGAACATACATTGATGTCCAAAAATACACCATTTTTTTTTCAGATTTTTTGGATAAAAATTGAAAAATTTTGAATTTTTCAAAAAATTTTAGGTTATGTAGGTAATTTTTGGCGAGCGCCGACATAATTTTTTTTAGTGTATTTTTTTCCGTTTTTTGGAATGGCTGGGATATTTTTGCCATTTTCTCGCCGGAAATTGCTCAAAATTCGAAAAAAACCCATTTTTTGGTCTCCCCCTCATATTTTTAGTGTTTACTGACCGATCTTTCCTTTAAAAAATCTGAAAAAAAATTATGAACATACATTGATGCTCAAAAATATACTGGTATTTTTTTCAGATTTTTTGGATCAAAATTGAAAAATTTTGAATTTTTCAAAAATTTTTTAGGTTATGTAGGTAATTTTTGGCTAGGTCCGACATAATTTTTTTTAGTGTGTATTTTTCCGTTCTTTTGAATGGCTGGGATAGTTTTGCCATTTTCTCGCCGGAAATTGCTCAAAATTCGAAAAAACCCATTTTTTTGGTTCCCCCCTCATATTTTTAGTGTTTACTGAGCGATCTGTTCTTTAAAAAATCTGAAAAAAATTATGAACGTACATTGATGGCCAAAAACATACTGTTTTTTTATCAGATTTTTTGGATCAAAATTGAGGCTAGAAAAAATTATTGAATTTCTCAAAAAATTTTTAGGTTATGTAGGTAATTTTTGGCTACCTCCGACATAATTTTTTTTAGTGTATTTTTTCCGTTCTTTTGAATGGCTGGGATAGTTTTGCCATTTTCTCGCCGGAAATTGCTCAAAATTCGAAAAAACCCATTTTCTGGTTTCCCCCCTCATATTTTTAGTGTTTACTGAGCGATATGTTCTTTAAAAAATCTGAAAAAAATTATGAACATACATTGATGCCCAAAAACATACTTTTTTTTTTCAGATTTTTTGGATCAAAATTGAGGCCAGAAAAAATTATTGAATTTTTCAAAAAATTTTTAGGGTATGTAGGTAATTTTTGGCTAGCTCCGATATAATTTTTTTAGTGTGTTTTTTCCTTCTTTTGAATGGCTTGGATAGTTTTGCCATTTTCTCGCTGGAAATTGCTCAAAATTCGTAGAAACCCATTTTTTGGTTTTCCCCCCTCATATTTTTAGTGTTTACTGAGCGATATTTTCTTAAAATAATCTGAAAAAAATTATGAGCATACATTGTTATGCCCAAAAACATACTGATTATTTTTAGATTTTTTGGATTAAAATTTTACTCAGGGAATTTTTTTGAATTTTTCAAAAAAAATCGTTTATGTAAGCCATTTTTGACGGACTTCGAAATAATTTGTTTATTTTTTTTTCGTTCTTTTGAATAACTGGGTTAGATTTGCCATTTTCTCTCCGCGACTTCCTCACAATTCGAAAAGAGCCATTTCTTTGTGTCCCCCTATGTGTACACATAAACTCAATTGCATGTCAATAAATAACGATTTTCCGTTATTTTGAATAGCGTGATCAGGTTTTTTTAGAAGAGAAGGTAGCCATTTTGAGAAGAGAATATGCATAAAATACGACAAACTCCCTTTGTTGATATTTTTCCTATGTTTTTAGTAGACAACCTTAACCCTTAACTATAGGTACATGGCTACCTTAATTACATTATGTATAGATCAATTCATAGATATTTCTTCGTCTTAGTTGTGTTTTCCGATTTCTCAATTGAAATTACCATAATAATATTACCTTTTGCGTATTTATTAATTAACTTAAGGTAATTGAAAGTTAATTTTTTGATACGCTAGAGTACCTATTTTAAAAAATATATCAATATTATAAATATTTAAATATATATAGACATTATTAATGTTATCAATAAGTAATTATAAGTAATTAATAAGTAATAAGTAATTATTAAAAACGTTTTCACAGCATGAAATATGCCATACAGTTATAGGCAAACGTTTATTTTCAACTTTATTTGATTTATTAATTTTACTTTTCAAAGGTGTAAATTAAATAAAATTATTCGTTAAAAGGTACATTTTAAATAAGCAAATTGCACTGTAATCAAGTTATTTCCATAAATGTAGCTTACTAAATAAGTATGTGAATATCTACATATTTATATTTTCAATCCATGATATACATAGATAGAATAATAATACAATAATACTATAGGTAAGCATAAGCCAATTCGTGCTAGATTTTCCACGTGCTGCGCACTGTGCCGGCGAGAAAATGGCAAAACTATCCCAGCCATTCAAAAGAACGGAAAAATATACACTAAAAAAATTATGTCGGACCTAGCCAAAAATTACCTACATAACCTAAAAAATTTTTGAAAAATTCAAAATTTTTCAATTTTGATCCAAAAAATCTGAAAAAAAAAACAGTATATTTTTGGGCATCAATGTATGTTCATAATTTTTTTCAGATTTTTTAAAGGAAAGATCGGTCAGTAAACACTAAAAATATGAGGGGGAACCAAAAAATGGGTTTTTTCGAATTTTGAGCAATTTCCGGCGAGAAAATGGCAAAACTATCCCAGCCATTCAAAAGAACGGAAAAAATACACTAAAAAAAAATTATGTCGGCGCTCGCCAAAAATTACCTACATAACCTAAAATTTTTTTGAAAAATTCAAAATTTTTCAATTTTGATCCAAAAAATCTGAAAAAAAATAGTATATTTTTGGGCATCAATGTATGTTCATAATTTTTTCAGATTTTTTAAAGAAAAGATCACTCAGTAAACACTAAAAAATATGAGGGGGGTAACCAAAAAAATGGGTTTTTTCGAATTTTGAGTAATTTCCGGCGAGAAAATGGCAAAACTATCCCTGCCATTCAAAAGAACGGAAAAAAATACACTAAAAAAATTATGTCGGAGGTAGCCAAAAATTACCTACATAACCTAAAATTTTTTTGAGAATTTCAATAATTTTTTCTAGCCTCAATTTTGATCCAAAAAATCTGATAAAAAAACAGTATGTTTTTGGCCATCAATGTATGTTCATAATTTTTTTTTCAGATTTTTTAAAGAACAGATCGCTCAGTAAACACTAAAAATATGAGGGGGAGGGGGGAACCAAAAAAATGGGTTTTTTCGAATTTTGAGCAATTTCCGGCGAGAAAATGGCAAAACTATCCCAGCCATTCAAAAGAACGGGAAAATATACACTAAAAAAAAATTATGTCGGACCTAGCCAAAAATTACCTACATAACCTAAAAATTTTTTGAAAAATTCAAAATTTTTCAATTTTGATCCAAAAAATCTGAAAAAAATACCAGTATATATTTGGGCATCAGTGTATGTTCATAATTTTTTTCAGATTTTTTGAAGGAAAGATCGGTCAGTAAACACTAAAAATATGAGGGGGGAACCAAAAAATGGGTTTTTTCGAATTTTGAGCAATTTCCGGCGAGAAAATGGCAAAACTATCCCAGCCATTCAAAAGAACGAAAAAAAATACACTAAAAAAAATTATGTCGGCGCTCGCCAAAAATTACCTACATAACCTAAAATTTTTTTGAAAAATTCAAAATTTTTCAATTTTATCCAAAAAATCTGAAAAAAAAAATAGTATATTTTTGGGCATCAATGTATGTTCATAATTTTTTTCAGATTTTTTAAAGAAAAGATCGCTCAGTAAACACTAAAAATATGAGGGGGGTAACCAAAAAATGGGTTTTTTCGAATTTTGAGTAATTTCCGGCGAGAAAATGGCAAAACTATCCCTGCTATTCAAAAGAACGGAAAAAAATACACTAAAAAAAATTTTGTCGGCGCTCGCCAAAAATTACCTACATAACCTAAAATTTTTTTGAAAAATTCAAAATTTTTCAATTTTGATCCAAAAATCTGAAAAAAAAAATAGTATATTTTTGGGCATCAATGTATGTTCATAATTTTTTTCAGATTTTTTAAAGAAAAGATCGCTCAGTAAACACTAAAAATATGAGGGGGGGTAACCAAAAAATGGGTTTTTTCGAATTTTGAGTAATTTCCGGCGAGAAAATGGCAAAACTATCCCTGCCATTCAAAAGAACGGAAAAAAATACACTAAAAAAAATTTTGTCGGAGCTAGCCAAAAATTACCTACATAACCTAAAAATTTTTTGAACACTTCAAAAATTTTTTCTGGCGTCAATTTTGATCCAAAAAATCTGAAAAAAATCAGTGGGATTTAGGGTATAATAATGTACATTCACAATTTTTTTCACATTTTTTAAGGCAAAAGATCGCTCCAAAAAAATGTTTTTCGAAAAAAACACATTTTTTTCGATAGGGGACACCTGGGGTCACATAGGGAGCTAAAAATTTGGTTAGGGGGTTTTTGAATTATGTACTTTCGATTTCCCAACCCCAACTAAGAATCCAGCCGAGTGCAGATTTTACCATCTTATCCCGCTATAGCCTTTCATGTCAATCTAAGCGGTTTCTTAAAATTTATGGGTTTTGCAATATTTTACCGTCAGCGAACGGACTAATAATAGAGGATCCGATATAAGGCCGATCTGCATCGATCTATTTAATGGATAACGTGTGCGTGAAGTAACAATGTATTTTAAACGGGATTTACTTTTTCGCACTGTTTTTGACACACTTTCATATAATCAAATATTCTTAACTTTAGCGTTGTCAGGGTAATGACATAATGAGCAATAAATTACAAAAAAAAATGACAGTTTTGTGGTTTGAAAGAAATTAGAATGTTTAAATAAGTTCTAAAAATTGTAGAATAGGAATGAATTCCAGTGATGGAGAGTTACAGTTATTTTATTTGTTTATCGTAGATAAAATATTGTATGAAACTGTGCGTGAAGTACTTTTTGCGAACTTACGCGATGTATAGCACTCGCTCCGTATAGCACTCGCTCCGTTGTCGCTCGTGCTCTAAACATCACGTGCATTCGTAAAAAGCATACTTCACGAACTGTTTCATAAATAACTATTTTCATATATTAAAAAAAATGTTTCGACCCGGGTAGATATTATTCCAGATTTTCAGATTTCAGCACAGTGTTAGATGGTTGGGGCATATATGGAGAGCAGGTAGCGTAACAACTATAAACTCAATTTTACAATGGAAACCCGGAGTTAGAAGGAGACGCGGAGGAACTAGAATAAATGGTTACAGGAAGTAAAGGAAAATTTATATAGGGCAGGAATTAGAGACTAGCAGAAAAAGACAGAGGATAGAAAGAAATGGAGAAGCACAGTCAATAGTATCGAGTAGCAGACTGGGACTAATCTGCTCTAAAAAGATGGATCTAGATAGCTTTTTAGCGGCTCAACCCCACCTGGTGTATTTAGCCATTTAATTTTCTTATTACACATTATTATTGGTCCATCAAAAATTAAAAGGACGGTGCCTGTAATAAAATCTAAAATTCAAAATTTAATCAAGAAAAATAATAAATATTAAAATTTCCTATAAGTTCAAATTTATTTATTAAAATTTTTGATATAATTTTCATAAATAAATTACTTACTAATAACACTTTTTTAATTAATTCCAAAAAATCCATTTTGCAACAATAATAAAATATTAGTATTTGTAAAATAAATATCAATCATATCATAAATAACACAGGTTTACAAAAAAAAACTAAATTTCGGACTATTTGAAGAAACCATATTACAAGGGGGTTTTTGGGGTGGCTGATCACGAATCCGGGGTCCGCTCACCCCTTTCACGCCAGGTAAAGGTCATTTCAAGGTCAAATCAAGATAAATCGACAGTCGCTCTGAGAAAGTATATTAGGGCGTTTTTGGTGTCGCTGATGACGACTCAGGAGTCCGCTGACCTCTATCACGTCTAGTTCAAGGTCAAATCAACATAAATCGACACAATCACTCTGAAAATATAGGGGTTTTGGAGTCACTAATCATGAAAACTGCGGTCCGTTGAGCTCTACCACGTAAGGTAAAGGTCATTTCAAGGCCAAATCAGGACAAGTCCACAAAACTGATTTGACCTTGAAATGACCTTTACCTGTCGCGGTTGAGCTCAACGGACCCCAGTTTTGTGATCAGCGACCCCAAAAACCCCCTAATATACTTTTTCAGAGCGATCGTGTCGATTTATCTTGATTTGACCTCGAAATGACCTTGAGCTAGACGTGATAGAGGTCAGCGGACACAAAATTCGTCATCAGCGACCACAAAAACCCCCTAATATACTTTTTCAGAGCGACTGTCGGTTTATCTTGATTTGACCTTGAGATGACCATTACCTGACGTGATAGAGGTCAGCGGACCCCGGATTCGTGACCAGTGAACCCAAAAACCCCCTAGTCATATGGTTTCGTCAAATATTCCGAAATGTATTTTTTTTGTAAACCTGTTTAATCAAAAGAATATCAATCTTTTAATTTAAATAGACAACTGTAAAACATAGAACTGCATTCACAACTGTATTCACAGTAAAAGTTTCAAAAGATCACACATTACGCTTAAAGTAAGAGGTAAATCAGCAGACGAGTCGTTGTGACTTCCAAAATATGACAACACCGCTGGAAGTGACAACGCACCTTGAACTACCCTATATATGGAAGCCATAACGTATGCTGTACGCTTCGGTATATACGTATATATATATACAAAATTTATTTTGGTAAATCCTTTCCCCTCAATAGGTAGACCCATTTTATAAGCCCCCCTTTTACCAAATACACAATTTTTAAAAAATAATTCCTAGTAGAAAAGGTGGAAGTCGGACAGCCTCTTCTGTATACCGGAAGTCACAACTTAACGTGCATCAATATATATATATATATATATATATATATATATAAAATGAATAATTTTATATTAATAATCATATATATATATATATATATATATATATATATATATATATATATATATATATATATATATATGCTTTCTGTTGTTTTCCGGGTTTGACTCCGCGTTGAATAATTTTGGTTTTGATAAAAACCATTATTTTGACGACGTTTCGGCAAGATCTCACTTGCCATTGTCAAGTCAGGTAGTTCCGCTTCTCGCTGCTGCTTGAAGGAAACTGAATTTTTTACTCACGATACCGTCGCTTATGTAGTTGATCCTGATGCTGCTTGCCCTGCGCGAACTCTGGCTCTTGTTATTGGTCCGGTGTAGGTTGCAGTCGTCGGCGGGATGTTACGCGTGGATGTTGCGGCCTGATTTATTTTGGCCTTTTTCTTCAATACCGTTTTCCAAGTTGTAGGAAGCCGTTGCGCATCATCTCTTTGGTTTAAGCCGTTGGGATTTCTTTCAATTTCTATCGATTCTCTGATTTCCCGTTTTCTTTTTATTTCGATGTTAGCTAACATCGTTGTTTGGTTCAGGTTTATTGTGTGTCCTGTATTTGCGACATGTTGAGCCAGGGATGACGTGGTTTCTCCCCTTTCGATAGCATTTCGGTGTTCTTCTCGTCTTACCTGGATTCTTCGGTTGGTCTGTCCAATGTACGACTTTCCACAATCCCCACACGGAATCTCGTATACACCTTGGCTTTCTAACGATATTTTGGTCTTTGGTGTTGGTAAAATAGTTGAGATCTTTCTGTCCGTATTAAATATCGTTTCTATGTTGTGTTTTCTCAGCACTCTCCCTATTTTCTCTGTCGTACCCTTCACATATGGCAGAATGGTTTTGCCGATCGGCTTATTGTCTTCTGTAGGGTCCTTATCTCTTCTTCGAGCATTTTGAGCTTTTTCGATGTTGTATGTTGAGAAGCCGTTTTTTCTTAACGCTGTTTTCACGTTATGCATTTCTTCATTTTGATGTTCTTGGTCTGTCAGTCTTTCGGATCTTGTAATCAAGGTTTTGATGACTGAATGCAATTGTGCAGGATGGTGGTGTGAAGCAGCATTTAGATATCTATCGGTATGTGTCGGTTTCCGATACACTGTATGGCCTATGTGTCCGTCTTGTTTCTTTATTATTAACACATCTAAGAATGGAATTTGATCGTTTTCTTCCAGTTCCATGGTAAACTGAATTTTATGGTGGATATTGTTGATGTGTTCTAAAAAAGCCTTTAGTTTTTCTTCTCCGTGGGTCCAGATAATAAAAGTGTCATCCACGTATCTAAGCCACAGTTTGGGTTTGTATTCAGCTGTTTCTATTGCCCGCTGTTCTATTTCCTTCATAAACAAGTTCGCTATTACTGGTGACAGTGGAGAACCCATCGGTGCTCCCTCAATTTGTTTATATCTTTGTTCCTTATAGATGAAATAAGTGTTATTTAAACAGTGTTTGGTTAGGTTTAGTGTATCCGGTGATATTGGATACTTTTTGCTTATGATGTCCAGTGATTCATCTATAGGAACATTCGTGAAAAGTGAGACAACATCGAAGCTGACTAGCAAATGTCCCGGCTCAAGAGTCACACCTTTTATACGCTTGATGAAGTGGCTCGCGTTCTTGACGTAAGAATCCGCTTCTTCCGCGTATGGTTGCAGCTGTTGGGCCAGAAATTTCGCCAGCGGTTGTAAGGGAGATCCGATGGAACTCACAATTGGTCGCAGTGGTAATCCTGCCTTGTGTACCTTGGGTAGGCCGTAAAATTTTGGGCATCTAGATGACTTCTCTCTAGGTATGAGATGGACCTGTTGTTCTTTATTGATATTTGAGGCTTTGATCTTGGCTTTTGTTATTTTCTCTAGATAGGTTTGTCGGGTCTGACGAGATGCTTTGATATGTTGTATCATTTAAGATGTCGTTTATTTTTGTTTCGTAGTCTTGAATATTCATCACTACCGTAGCGTTGCCTTTGTCAGCTGGAAGCACGATGATTTCTTTGTTGTTCTTCAAATTATGTAAGGCTTCTTTCTCTTCCCGTGTTAAATTTCTTTTTGGTGGTTTAGCTGTTCTTAATATTTTTGATACGTCTTGGCGTATGATCTCGGCTGTTTCTGCTGGGAGATTAGTAATTGTAGTCTCTACCTCAGTAATGATGTTTTCTACGGGAATGTATGTAGGTGCAACAGCAAAATTGAAACCTTTTGCAAGAACACTATTCAGACGTATCAAAAATATTAAGAACAGCTAAACCACCAAAAAGAAATTTAACACGGGAAGAGAAAGAAGCCTTACATAATTTGAAGAACAACAAAGAAATCATCGTGCTTCCAGCTGACAAAGGCAACGCTACGGTAGTGATGAATATTCAAGACTACGAAACAAAAATAAACGACATCTTAAATGATACAACATATCAAAGCATCTCGTCAGACCCGACAACCTATCTAGAGAAAATAACAAAAGCCAAGATCAAAGCCTCAAATATCAATAAAGAACAACAGGTCCATCTCATACCTAGAGAGAAGTCATCTAGATGCCCAAAATTTTACGGCCCTACCCAAGGTACACAAGGCAGGATTACCACTGCGACCAATTGTGAGTTCCATCGGATCTCCCTTACAACCGCTGGCCGAAATTTCTGGCCCAACAGCTGCAACCATACGCGGAAGAAGCGGATTCTTACGTCAAGAACGCGAGCCACTTCATCAAGCGTATAAAAGGTGTGACTCTTGAGCCGGGACATTTGCTAGTCAGCTTCGATGTTGTCTCACTTTTCACGAATGTTCCTATAGATGAATCACTGGACATCATAAGCAAAAAGTATCCAATATCACCGGATACACTAAACCTAACCAAACACTGTTTAAATAACACTTATTTCATCTATAAGGAACAAAGATATAAACAAATTGAGGGAGCACCGATGGGTTCTCCACTGTCACAGTAATAGCGAACTTGTTTATGAAGGAAATAGAACAGCGGGCAATAGAAACAGCTGAATACAAAACCCAAACTGTGGCTTAGATACGTGGATGACACTTTTATTATCTGGACCCACGGAGAAGAAAAACTAAAGGCTTTTTTAGAACACATCAACAATATCCACCATAAAATTCAGTTTACCATGGAACTGGAAGAAAACGATCAAATTCCATTCTTAGATGTGTTAATAATAAAGAAACAAGACGGACACATAGGCCATACAGTGTATCGGAAACCGACACATACCGATAGATATCTAAATGCTGCTTCACACCACCATCCTGCACAATTGCATTCAGTCATCAAAACCTTGATTACAAGATCCGAAAGACTGACAGACCAAGAACATCAAAATGAAGAAATGCATAACGTGAAAACAGCGTTAAGAAAAAACGGCTTCTCAACATACAACATCGAAAAAGCTCAAAATGCTCGAAGAAGAGATAAGGACCCTACAGAAGACAATAAGCCGATCGGCAAAACCATTCTGCCATATGTGAAGGGTACGACAGAGAAAATAGGGAGAGTGCTGAGAAAACACAACATAGAAACGATATTTAATACGGACAGAAAGATCTCAACTATTTTACCAACACCAAAGACCAAAATATCGTTAGAAAGCCAAGGTGTATACGAGATTCCGTGTGGGGATTGTGGAAAGTCGTACATTGGACAGACCAACCGAAGAATCCAGGTAAGACGAGAAGAAACACCGAAATGCTATCGAAAGGGGAGAAACCACGTCATCCCTGGCTCAACATGTCGCAAATACAGGACACACAATAAACCTGAACCAAACAACGATGTTAGCTAACATCGAAATAAAAAGAAAACGGGAAATCAGAGAATCGATAGAAATTGAAAGAAATCCCAACGGCTTAAACCAAAGAGATGATGCGCAACGGCTTCCTACAACTTGGAAAACGGTATTGAAGAAAAAGGCCAAAATAAATCAGGCCGCAACATCCACGCGTAACATCCCGCCGACGACTGCAACCTACACCGGACCAATAACAAGAGCCAGAGTTCGCGCAGGGCAAGCAGCATCAGGATCAACTACATAAGCGACGGTATCGTGAGTAAAAAATTCAGTTTCCTTCAAGCAGCAGCGAGAAGCGGAACTACCTGACTTGACAATGGCAAGTGAGATCTTGCCGAAACGTCGTCAAAATAATGGTTTTTATCAAAACCAAAATTATTCAACGCGGAGTCAAACCCGGAAAACAACAGAAAGCACATATAGCTCCCGCGGAAACTTCAAGTGTAACATATATATATATATATTATATATATATATATATATATATATATATATATATATATATATATTATATATATATTATCTTAAAAAAAAAAATAAAAAAAAAAAAAAAAAAAATATATATATATATATATATATTATATATTATATATATATATATAATATATATATATATATATATATATATATATATATATATATATATATTATATATATATATATATATATATAGAATTATAAAACAAAGTTGGGGCACTCCCATGGGTGCTAAGATCAGTCCTATTCTGGCAAATTATGTGATGGACGATTTGCTAGACATAGTCATCCCGGTTTTATCTTTTAAGCTGAGTTTTCATAAAGAAAATATGTTGATGACTTAATACTAGCCATACCTAAAGATTCAACAGAGGAACTACTTTTTGTTTTTAATAGCTATGACCCTTACATTCAATTCACTATTGAGGTGGAAGATGAATTACAGTCTGTCCCCTTTTTTAGATACAAAGCTAATACGTTCAAATCATAACAAAATAGTAGTAGACTGGTACAGAAAATCTATGGCCTCAGGTAGGTTTTTTAAACTATATGTCCTACCATAAACATTCCATAAAATTAAATTTAGTTGAACAAATGAAATGTAGGGTCATACAAATCTCAGATATATCACTACAACAAAAAAACCTAAAAATCTTATACCAGTTGTTCCTAGATAATGACTATCCACCAGCTCTTTTGAAGAAAATTTTGTTTAGCACACCATCGGTTACACTTAACACTACACAAAACCTTTCTCCTGTAAACAGTACCACTGTTGATCAAGAAATTGATACTGTAGCCATAACATCCATGCCCACCAAATATTATACACTACCTTACATACATAATGTAACACCAAAACTGACACGAATCTTCAATTCTGTTGGTGACTTTAAGTTTGCTACAAAAACAGCTGTAACAATGAAGTCAGTTTTCTCAAAACTTAAAGACAAAACTTTGAAAGACAATATGTCAAATATAGTGTATAGTATACCATGCACAAATTGCAATCTGCAGTACATAGGCCATTCTTCGAGACGATTGAAAGATCGTATCACGTCGCACAGAAGTGATGCCAGAAGATATCCAGACAGATGTAGTTTATCCATGCATGTCCATGAAAATGATCACCAAATGAACTATACAGATGCTAAAGTTCTAGCAGTGGAAAACAATTATTTTAAAAGGTTGTTTCTTGAAATGGCTTTTATTTCTGAGACTGATTTAACTATAAACAAAAAATCAGACATCAGCCACTTAAGTGAGATTTACTCACACTTACTTCACTAGATAAAGAATTCAATACAAACAAACTACATCGTAACACCATGGTTTCCGATGAATATGAATAAACCAAAAGCATATAAGCTGTAGGCTGTAGGTTTTTTCGTATTTCTTTCCATCTCGAATATCTGCATTTGAGAATTATGTGTTTTTTTAAGTGGAAAAAAAGTAAGGTTAGGTTAGGGTGAATAAAACCACAAAACAAAATTTCATTATGTCATTGTCAGCTATCATTTGTTTCTACCATAGAACATAGAACATAACATTTAGGATTACCGCTAATTCATTTTAATTTCAAGTTTTTTTGTACAAAAAAAGTACTGGTTGTACCTACCTGATGTTTTGGTTTCTTAAGATTCAAAAAAGATTTTAAAACTTAATTTATTTTTTTAAATGTGCATTGTTACAGTTTTTTTCATTTAAATGTTTTGTTTTTTCTTGTGTTTTTACAATTTTAACATGTTTGATGTTTCCCCTTTTGGAAGATTTTTTACAAAAATTTTTAGCCATAGAGCCGCAATCTCAACTTTGTAAGTTTAATAACATTTTTAATTATTTCACAAAGCAACTCACTTATAACACATTTGTAGCAATCACTGATGATGGTATAAAGGCAATACCGAAATATATTTGATATTGAAAAAAGAGTACTCTTGGCTCCGTTATTTCAGCTGCTTACCCATTAATCCTTTCCATTTGTATATATATATATATATATATATATATATATATATATATATAGAAATATATATATATATATATAATATATATATATATATATATATATATATATATATATATATATATATATATATTAATTAATTAATATATTACATTAATATTTTTGAAGAATCTATCAAATGGTACCAAACCCAATCACCACCCAATAGGTCCCCACAGCGCTCGAGTGACTGCACATTTAGCATACTTTGCTCCCCTACCATTATTTGAAGTTATCGAAAGATGCCGAATTTCAAATCATACACACATTACGGAACGAGCACAGATAACAAAGCTAACGACAATGATAAGGCTACAAAAAAATACGTTTCCTAACAAAATATACAACATTGTTGCACTCACCTCATGTGGACGAGGTTTTGCTGGTACATTCTCGTTTCTAGCAGATATATATATGCTTCACCTGCATTTCTCTGACGCTTACGGATGTTTCTCTTCCACTGGTTAATATTGATTTTGCGTTTTTTCCCTCTATTTATGTTCAAAAGGGTACTCAGCGACACGTTAACCTCCATTTTTACAGTGACAGTAGTTTGACAGTGACATACATACAACGTTTTTGCACGGATACCAACATTGCGGTACGAAAAACTCAGGGAAGGCAAAATGTTTTTAGCCAGATTGAAAGATGCTCGCATTGGTCCCTGAATATACAACAATATTGCATTAAAACCTCACTTTGACCCAATCTGTCGCTTACAACATTGTTGTAGCCCACCATTCATTTAGTCACACAAATATTTATCTTGATAAAATCCAGGCTGTTATCTCTATAAAAATATATATCTCGTTACTTTTATTTTGTTAGGAGACAGTATAAATTCATAGTTTATATTATAACAACGGGATACATTTTGATAGGAACAGGATAAAACAAGAGTTTTTTTATTGTCAAAATATCATTCCACTTATGTTTTTGTACATCATTATGGTTTTTCTTTAATTGATTTTCTTCCTCATGATGGACAAAAGTTTCAACGTTTAACACGCAGATTCGTGCAAATCCGCATGTGTCTTTTAAATTATTGAATTGACAAATTTGACAAGACCTAACCAACATTTCTATTTATTTATTTTGAGTTATTTGATTAAGCGCTTAAATAGTAATGTTTGTTATGGTCGAGTGTAATTGATGGGTTTGGTTATAACTGCTGCTATGAGAATGTCGTATATTTCTTAAGGTACTAGTACACTTTAGAAGACCAAAAATTAGCATTTTTTCACGATTTTTTTTCTCAGAACCTTTATTAAAAATGAACATAAAACGTTTTACATATTAATATCTATGTTTTAAAGAATACAAAAAATATATATTTTTTTATTTGTGTACTTACACTAATATTGTAGAGGGCGCCAAAGTCGAGGCCTCGAAAAAAAGTAGCTCCGATGGCGGACAGTTAATCTCAGGATTGGGATCTCTGAAACAAAAAAATCGTACGGCATTTGAAAAAGGAAGGTTTCTTACGTGACAATTTACCACCGTTAGTGAAAAATTCCGCAAAAGAAAGATTTTACGGAAATTTGAAAAAATTTTGTGAAAAAATCGCCCGTTTTTCTTCAGTTTTTCATGGTTAAAAAATATTTATCTTTTATTTTTTGGTTAAATTGTGGTAAATTGTCACGTAAGAAACCTTCCTTTTTCAAATGCCGTACGATTTTTTTGGTTCAGATATCTCAATCCTGAGATTAACTGTCCGCCATCATTTTTCGAGGCCTCGACTTTTGCGCCCTCTGCAATATTAGTGTACGTGCATAAATAAAAAAAGATATATTTTTTTGCACTCTCTAAGAGTTAGAGATTAATATGTAAAAAGTTTTATGTACATTTGTAATAAAGTTTCTGAGAAAAAAATTCTTGAAAAAAATTATTATTTTTGGTCCTGTAAAGTGTACTAGTACCTTAAAGGTTATTTTGGTTGTAGACTTACCACCTACCCCTTGTGGATTGACGTATGTATATTGTTTAGCAATCGACCTATATTGGTGCCATTGTCTTAGAGACCATTACCTGACTTCCTAGGACCATCAACTTAACAGCAGTTTTGCTTTCTTCCCAACAGCCTTTCACACGTTTTTTGGATTTTGGAAGTGCCTGGAGGAAACACCCTAAAAGGACGTGGTTTTCGTTGGAACAGCTGTTGGATAAGTTAGGCTTTTGTTTATATATTTATTTTGTTATATCAATGTATTGATTCTGGTTCACGTTTACAACAAATGTTATACTAGTTAACTGTTTTATGTGCATATGAATCAGGTACAGGTGATTTTTAAATAATATAGTAGCATTTTAGATACTGATTAAGTAGGTAATGGCCAATAATAATTTGAAATAAATCAATTTAAAAGTACGCATGGGAAGCGATAGGTAAATTTAAATACTTAGAGGTTTTCAATGGAGAAAAAGTTTATTGTTCAAGGTTTTTTTTTGTTTTAAATAGGATTCACTAAAGAGTCTTTGGAATCTACTCGTATCTAGTTTCTTTATTTATATCTCCCAGTATCTATAGATCTGGTACGTTAGCTGTCTGGACACTTGCCAGTCCCAGGATTATTTGGTTACTAACCGTATGTTAAGACTTATGCTTTCTCCCGGACTTTGAACAGTTTTCGGCCTTGTCGTTAATAATAATAATTTGTCGTTCGGCATTGTCGTTGTGTATTGTTTTTGTATTCATTAGTGGCTATAAAGGTCTTGGTATATCTATTCACCACGCATACCACTACTGTTAAATTATTTTATATTATAATGTTTATGTATATTTATCTAAATTATTTATATTTACACTGTTTGAAATCATTTATTATAAAAATATTTGTTGTTACTATTTTTGCTTTTTATTTCAGTCAGTATAAGGTAAATATTGAGTATTTTTTTGGTATTTTAGGTCATTGTATCGAGTGTCATTTGTTTCTTGCTCTTCATTACCACCTTCTTCTTTTTCTCTACTTATCGTATTTTTCATATTCTTTTATTTCCAATGGTCTCATCTAGTCGCATTGACTTTTTGTATTAAAAAGCCTCATTTTCTTCCTTGTTTATATCATATCATTATCCAATATCTTTGTTTTCATATTTCAAAGCCAATATTCAGTGTAATAAAGCTAGCCCGAACCCTTACTTGAGAGTTTGTGTCTCTCCGTCAGTTTTAATTGGTTCTTCTGATCTAAGCCTTTCTTAATTAATATCTTCATTAACTTCCCTCTTCTACTTCTACCTCAAATTTACTTTTTACTCCCTCTCATTCACAATACCCAGAGTATTAAACTATTTTAAATGGGAAATAAGCCACAATTTTACCAAAAAATTAATTTATTAACGTTTTGATGCCCAAGTCGGGTGTCGTTGTCAAAATACAAAATAATACTCATCATCATCATCATGCAACCTCTTCTGTCCACTGCTGGACGTAGGTCTCTCCCATTCTTCGCCACTCTTCACGGTTCTGTGCTTCTTGTTACCATTTCTGGGATATTCGGTTAATGTCGTCCATTCAGCGTGTTGGTGGTCGTCCTCTGCTGCGGTTGTCTTCTCTTGGGCGCCAGTCAATTAGTTTTCTGGTCCATCTTGAGTCTTTCAGTCGCGCTATGTGACCTGCTCAATTCCATTTCAGCTTGGCTATACGTTCAACGACATCAGTGATACCTGTTCTTTTCCTTAAGTCTTGGTTCCTTATTTTGTCTTTTTTTTGTCACGCCGAGAATCGATCGTTCCATACGCCTTTGTGCCACTCGCATTTTTAGTGCTGTTGTTTTTGTGAGCGTGAGAGTTTCTGCTCCGTATGTCCTAATAGGAAGAACGTATTGGTCAAATGTCTTCCGTTTCATAGCTGTCGGGATGTTGCTCTTATAGATGTATCTTAGTGAACCATACGCCGCCCAAGCAAGTGTTATTCGTCGTTGATATTCGCAAGTCTGATTGTCCTTGCCTATTCTGATTTCATGACCGAGATATATGTACTTTTCTGTCCATTCTACCACTTGATTTTGGATGGTTAGGTGTTCGCTGGGAACTAAATTTGTCATAAATTTAGTCTTGCTGATGTTCATTTTTAGACCTATTGTTGAAGATACGTTTTCTAATTCTAGTAACAATTGTTGTGCTTCACCCAGATCTTCGGTAATAAGTACTATATCGTCGGCAAAACGCAGATGATTGAGCATTTCTCCAGCTATTTTCATTCCTCTATTTTCCCACTTTAGCATTTTAAACAGAGAGTGTCTCTGGTAGTATCATGCAGTTTTACACGCATTGTGGCGTTTTGGTATAATGTTTGCACTAACTTTGTAAACCGGTAATCTATCCTACTATTGGTCAGAGCAGTTATAATGCTGTCTTAATTCCACAGTGTCGAAGGCTTTGTGAAAGTCTACTAAGATAAGTACCAGTGGTCTGTTATATTCTATCGACTTTTCTGTTAGGATTTTTACTGTTTGTAGGTGGTCGTTTGTTCCGAATTTTGAGCGGAATCCAGCTTGTTCTCGGGGTTGGTAGAAATCTAACTTTTTTTCCAGTCTTGTCGTAATTATTCATAATGATATGTTCTTTAGTTTATGTATTTCGCATTTTCCATTGTTTAGCCGTCTTTTCAGTACTTTCAGACTTTTGTTCTCTTCTATAGTTCGCTGGACTTTTTCATTCTTAAATTTCGTTAAATCTTTCCTTATAGTTTTTGATACTCCTTTGTTTATTTTTCGCAGTTCTTCTTCGTCAATGCTTTCGTTTCCTTTGATTTTTCTTCTAGTTTCCATTAGTTGCTTTGTTTCAATGGTTATTTTTTCGTCTTGGCGTCTTTTAGGGCAGCATTTTACTTGAGCCTCTCGAATAGCTTCTACGATATTTTCGTTTAGGGCATTTACATTATTCATGCATTCATTTTGTTGTAGGATTTTATTGATATTGCCTTGGTATTCATTTAAATTCGTTGGGTCGTTCCATATTGGGTTGGCTTTCTTCCTAATCGTTTTGGATCTTTCTGTTATTAAGTCTAATTTTAGTTTGGCTTTTACCATTCTATGATCGCTTCCTGTGGTAAAGCTATTAAGGACTGTGACATCATTGAATATATATTTTTTGTCACTGATTATGTAGTCTATCTCGTTTCTGGTCTTACCATCTGGGCTTTTCCACGTCCATCTTCTGTGATCTTTTTTAGAGAAGAAACTATTCATCTGGTATAGATTTTGTTGTAATAGAAATTCTAGTAGTGTTTGGCCACGCTCGTTTCTGGCTTTGGATCCAATCTTACCTAGTGCTGTTTCTTGTTCATCCTGCTTTAGACCGACCTTTGCGTTAAAGTCGCCGCATATAATCGTGTAATGTGTTGGTGTTTCTTTCAGTGCAGTTGAGATGTCATCGTAGAAGCCTTCAATCTCTTCATCCGGATGGTCCGTTGTTGGTGCGTATACCTGAATAATCTTTATTTTATACCTTTGGTTTAGCTTTACGATTAAATAGGCTACTCTTGTGGATATACTCCTTGTAATCACTATGTCATCTGCAAGTCTTTTGTGTATGAAGAATCCGACTCCCCCGATTGATTCGGTTTTACTACCTATACTATAAAATAAATATATGCCCTGATTTTAGTGTTGTCAGGTTTTCTCCATGTCGTCTTACTTCACTGACTCCAATGATATCCCGTTTTACTTTTGACATCTCGATTTCCATTTCAGTGACTTTTTCTTCAGGTAATAATGTTCTGGCATTGTAGGTACATATAAAGAGTGTTATAGGTTTTTTCGTCTTTAGCATCGTCAGTTTTTTGTCCCCCCAGAATACTTGGGACAGACTGATAAATCAGTGTGAGAGTTTCGATTTCTCGCTATACTCACCTGGGGTACATCCGCTTTTGTTTTAAAATCTGACATTTTGTTGGGAGGTATTTGCCTTGAAACACCACGCTGGCAAGGCGGGTTGGTGAGTTTTTAATTCAGCCGCTCATTGTGAGTACCGACGCTGTTTGAAGCCGCCCGCTCCGGGTCAGACGCTTCTAGGTTTGTGATCTTAGACTATCCCTAAAATCGAGGGTTGCCAGCTTCGCCATCTTCGCCGTACCGGAAGTATTCTTCGTCGCCTTGGATGCCGCTCTGGGCTTCATCCGTGACCCTGAACAAGGGACCCTTAGCAGGTGCTAGCTTCCCGGGTCAAGAAGCTCCTGGAATCTGCGGGGGGGCAGGGATTGATTCACTTTCTCTGATAGGACTATCCAATAGAGTCCAAAGGACTTCAAAGGAGTTCCTACCCGCTACCCAGAAAATAATACTAAATAAATAAAAATTTTGTTGCTTAGTAAAAAAATCTTCTAATAATTTATTTAATCTGACTCATTTATATCGGCAATTCAGACATGTATTATACATTTTAAAGTAGAAGACTTTAAAATGATATTGCCAATATTAATGAGTTGCGTTCCTGGGACGACTTTACTAAAAGATAGTTCATTCGATTACATGAAATCAACCCCAACTCAAGAATATCCGCCACAAAAAAATCATAGCATGTGACCTGTCTTTAAAAAGACAACCAAATGCAACGATGGCAGTAAAATTCTCGCGCTAGAGATTCCATAGTGAATCACGAGGGAAAACCAGGAAAAAACCTCGTGATACTATCCCGACATCGTAAGTATTTGGGCTTACATTTAGTTTACTCTCAAAACTAATACCAAATTCTGACTTTAATGTTTATAAGCTATTTTAAATTATAAATAATATTAATAATACATAGATATTATATAAATAATACTAAAATATAAAATATGTACTAACTCGATCTGTTAATGACTTACTAATCGTGGCATTTTCTTTCTATTGACTTCCTCTTTTAGTATGGGTAACCACATCCTACTGCATTCTACCGAGCAATTTGTCACACAATAATTGTTTTCATTTAGCATAATTAGAGCCGCTTCTTTGATTTTTCTCTTTTTACTATCTGTTTCTTTCAGGACTATACTTGAATCTCTCCACTGAACTCTATGTCCATTATCCCATGCGTGTTGACATATTAGAGATCTATCAAATTCTCTATTTTTAATAAAGACTGATGTTTCACTTATTCTAACGTCTAATGGTCTTGATGTTTCACCTAAATAAAATTGTTCGTATTTACAAGGTATTTTATAAATACAATTCTTTGTTCTTTCTTGTTCATTGTTAGGTTTAGTTTTAGATAGAATAGATCTCAATGTGTTTGTTGTTTTGAATGTTGTTGAAATGTTGAATTTATTTTCTATTGTTTTAAGTTTCTCGGATAGTCCTTTTATATATGGTATAATTATATATGGCTCTAATTGTGCTAAATGAAAACAATTGTGTCGCAAATACCTCGGTAGAATGCAGTAGGATGTGGTTACCCATACTAAAAGAGGAAGTCAATAGAAAGAAAATGCCACGATTAGTAAGTCATTAACATATCGAGTTAGTATATATTTTATATTTTAGTATTATTTATATAATATCTATGTATTATTAATACATAGATATTATCAATAAATTGCAGAATGCGGATATTAGAAAAAAATATGAAGAAGAAGTAACAGTGCACATAAGAGAGAAACATAAAGCAGAGGACATCAAATCAGAATGGGACATGATCAAAAAGTCAATAGAAGAAACTGCAATAAAGCAGGTAGGCAAACACCAAAAGAAAACAAAAAACGAATGGTATAACACTGAATGTAAAGAACTAACAGCAAAAAAGGTGCAAGCAAGAATTAAATGGCTGAGAACGGATAAAGAGAAAGACATAAAGTTATGAAAAATTAAGAAAAGACGCTAAGAAAATTATAAGACAAAATAAAAGAAGATGGGCAGATGAAAAGATGCAATAAATAGAACAGAAAAGAACAAATAGAAACACGAAACATTTCGAAAGGTAAAACAAACTGAATAAAAAATAAAGAGGGAATAGTCATTGTAGAAGACAATGAATATAGGCAGGTATGGGCAGTTCACTACAGAGAACTCTTGACGAAGGAATACAATGGAGAAGAAATGCACGAAGAAGAGGAAGCGGTGGACGAAGCAGCAGACGAAATACACATTGAAGTCTCAAAAGAGCCAACAATAGATGCACTCGAGGAAGCTCCAGGAAAAGACGAAATTAACATGGAACTTATAAAATATGGAGCAAAGGAACTGAAGGAAAAAATACTATCACTATTGAAAAATGTATGAAAAGAAGAGAAGATGCCAGAGGACTGGGAGATAGGGCAGGTAATAACAATACATAAAAAGGAGACCAACAAATTTGTGAAAATTATAGAGAAATAACACTACTAAGCACAACATATAAAATATTGACTTCAATAATAAGAAAAAGATTGTCAAAGATCACGAAGAAGAGAGTGGGACAGTACCAATGTGGATTCACAGAAGGAAGATCAACAATAGATGCTATACACACAATAAAACAAATATGTAATGGAAAAAGCAAATGAATACAAACAGCAATTAGAAATGCTATTCATCGACTTCAAACAGGCATTTGATTCGATTAAGAGAAAACTAATGATTGCCCTGGAAAAATTAAAAATCCCACATAAACTCAGAAAATTAATAAATATGACAATGAGAGCTACCAAAATTAGCATAAAGACGCAAAGAGGCGATACAGATGAATTCATTATAAATAAAGGAGTAAAACAAGGGAATGCCTTATCCACGACACTGTTTAATCTAGCTTAGAATATATACTACGAAATACAAACAAAGGAAACCTAAGAACAAGAGGTGGACAAATAATCGTCTACGCAGACGACATTATTATCGCAAAAAATAGAAACATAATGAAAGAAATGCTAGAAGAAATAAAAGAGAAAGGGGAGACAATGGGACTCAGATTAAAGGAAGAAAAGACAAAAATATTAAGACAAGGGAAAACAGAAATAAAAGGAAAAACCAAAATAGGAAATTCAGAGTTTGAAGATGTAGAACATTTCAAATACCTAGGAGTGACAATAAGCAAAACGGGTGAAAGAATACCAGAAATAAAAGAAAAAATATTGGCAGCGAATAAAGCTTATTTTGCAAATAAACAATACTTAAAAGCAAAATACTGTCTACTAAAACCAAAATGAGAATGTATAACACCATAATTAGACCAATATTATTATACGCAGCAGAAACAATGACGATGAGTAAAAAAGATGAAGAAAACTTAAGAATAGTGGAGAGAAAGATCATGAGAACCATACTGGGACCAATCAGAACAGAGCAAAATGAATATCGAAGCCGAACAAATGCAGATATTAAGAAAGTACTAAAAGAAGATATCGTGACCAAAATAAAGCAATGCATAGTTAGATGCTTAGGTCACATCTGGCGGGCAGGAGATGAAGCAGTGACATATGCTATGATAGAATGGAATCCAGGAGGAAGAAAGAAAAGATGAAGACCAAGATCAAAGTGGTTGCAAGAAGTTGAAGAAGACTTAAAAAACGCATGAGTCAGAGAATGGCGGGGAAAAACTAGAGACAGGAAAAAATGGAGAGAAATCGTTAATAAGATAACATAAGCAAAAGGGACTGATCCTCCTAAGAAATAGGATCTAGAAAGCTTTCGCGACTTAGCCCCATATCGGGGTGTACAGTCACTATATATATATATATATATATATATATATATATATATATATATATATATATATATATATATATATATAGGACAAACTTTGAGATTCTTTGGGTAAAAACAGCTGAAAGAATAGGCTAAGTGTACTCTTTATTCCTTTATTTTTCCAATATTTCGTCGATAGTCATCGACATCATCAGGATAAGCTACAAATAGTTTTACATGAAAAAATTGACAGTCTATTTGAAAAAGTTGATGTTACTTACAATTTGAGATTAGCGCCGTAATGAAAGCTGGTCAATATTATACAAAACTGTATAAGTTTTCTTACAAAAAACATGTAGTGTAAATTCACAAAACTGATACAAAAACGTAGAAAAAGTGTTTCCTTTTATGCATCGGACTGGAATAAGTCCTTTTTCGAGAGTTTTACATCTTTTTTATTTTAATTCAGAACCTGAACCTTATGACATGTAATGTGGTTAATTTGTAGGTTTGAACACACTAACCTCCAAAATCTTCTTCTCTCTTAGATGGTCGAAGTAGAATGGAGATTTTAGTGGCCCTTGCCTTCATTTGATATATATACCTTATTTGCTTAGAAGCTTAAAGTTCTAGTTATTTATTTAAAAAAACAATTGAAATTGTTAAAGCGATTGAAGATCACTTTAACAAGAGTTTGATAACTAGATCTTGGTTAATTCCAAGAGCTAGTTATTTTGTAAAGGTTAAACAGTAGTATTAAATGATATCGTATTTAAAATTTTTTTGATAAGAAATGTTAATTTTTATAATTGAATATGTGCTGTAAGATTTTTTTTCCTTTAAGAGTCTATTGTTAAACTATCTGATAATATGGTAATGTAATACTTTTATTCTAAAATGGAATCTATTGAATTATTGAATTTAATATGTTGTTTGTCAACTGTTAGAAAAAAAGAGTAGATTTCACTAAGATGGATGATGTCTGTTTTTTTATTTATGTTGTTCTCTGTTTGTGCTATACAAGCCATTTCTAGGAAAAGACGTTTCTTGTAATTGGTTTCCCTTTCTAGAACCTCTACTGAATCAAAGTTCATCTCATGTCCTTCATTTACTACATGAAGATGACTTGAGACTGTCATTGTCAGATTTGGCGTAGATCTACGCTTCTGCTATGTCTAGGTCTCGAATGTTGTTTTTGAGTGGAATGTGTCTAAAGATATTCAACCTCTCGTCTTTACTGATGAGCCCAGAGAGGTTGAAGAGGGCGAAACACATTTCTAAGAACTAGTGTTTGGATCTTTAATGCAATTTTTGCATTTACAAGAAAACCCTAATATACCTTTACCAGTAGTTGATAATTTGGCGGTTGGCGGAAGAAGAGCAGTAAACGAAGCTTTTGAAATACGTGAAAAATCTGTTACTTATTTTAGTAATTTATAATTCCAAACAAATAAAAAACAGTATTTACATTTTATATTTAATTCATTTCCAGTCTGATCCCACATTTTATTTTTAATACGCACGTTCTTATAATCTGGGTGGGACATGTCGAACAATACATCATGTTTTTTTACAGTTGTATTTCAATAAGTTTTTCGATATCCATGTTATTTGAAAATTTGCAACGGCGCGACCAGCGATAAACGTAAACCGCTCCGTTGTGAACGTTAACTAGTTATATCCCCACGATCGCCGTCAGAACAATGCACAAATTCATTTGATCGCCAGCAGGTCGCGACAAGTATGTGCGGATCGCGTGCGGCAATAAATATAAATTTATTGCCATGACGATGTAGAACATTTATTTTGCAATCCCCAGTACCCTTTATTACTTCTGTTACATTGCCAACATAGTAGCATATTGTCTTTTTCGTTGTATATTTTACTAAAACAAACGAACCTACACTGATGTCTTATGTCCTTTAAAAGCACTTCTTCCTCTGACTCATTTCCAACAGAAACGTCATTGAATAAGTTCAACTGATATCAAGCTTGCTTTCACTTGACGATTAATCTTTTTAAAATGTTTTTCGTTTGGCAGCTGGCTTTGCGGTTTCATCATCTACAAGAACTGTTTTCTTTATAAGTGGCTGTTTTTTAAGACTGGACTTTCTGCCTTTTTTTAAACTCTTCTTCTTTTTCTAGTGTGTCAAGTATAGGAGTATCTGTAAGGACTTCTGTTGTTTTCTTGGTTCTAGATTTTCTTTTGCACGTAGATGAGGTAGATGAGGATTTAGGAAGTGGTTTTAACTCATAAGGACTTATAAAAGTCTTGTCTGGAGTTCTATCTCGCGATGTTGATTGGTCTGGAGTTCTATTTTGCGATGTTGATGGGCCTGTAGTTTTATCACGTGATGTTGATGGTGTACTGGATGATTCCGTGTCAACAGATTCCTCTTGTTGAATAAGAGGCACATTAGTTACAGATGCAGCCTTGAAATCCTGGTCAGTAAATATGTTATTGTTAAAGGGATATATTCCTCTTGCCTTAAAACCTGACATTAAATTTTTTGGTGTAAAAGCTAGAGGATAGGACTCTCCTAATATTTAGGAAATTTTATATATACTGATCCTTTTTACGGGATTATTTAGAAACTAGTTTTGGCAGCTTCGATTGTAAACATTTTTTTAAAGGAAAATAAACACTTTTATCTAGTGGCTGCAGCTTGTGGCTGGTGTGGGGTGGCAGCGTTAGAAGTATCACATTATTTTGTTTTGCGAGCTGTATAGTCTGATATCATATATGGGTTTCACGGTTGTCCATAATTAATAGGACTGGTGAGACAGCTCTTGGTTTGGCATGCTTAATGAAATGCTTCATCCGCTGACCAAATATTTCTGTTGCCATCCAATCATATGGTGATGCCATTCCCACAGTTCCAGGAGGTGCATTCTTCATCATGTAATCTTTATAATTTTTCCTTGGAAAAACCAGCAAAGGCGGAATTGAATTTACTATAGCGTTAATGCAACCACACATGATAACCAAAGTTTTTCCAACTTGTTTCTGTCCCTTCATGGCAACAACTTTTTGTGTTCTTTGAACGGTTGTTAATGATGTCTCATCAACATTGTAGATCTGATTAGGCCCAAAGTTGTAGGGGAAGGTTTGGCAAAATGATCCCCCTATGGAAAAAAATTATGTAAAAAAAATCTGCAAATATTTTAACATCCTCCTTTTACTCAGGACGATGTACACAATTTATCTACCTAAAACTCTATATGATTTGGAGGAAGTTTTATTAATACAACAAAAAACATCATGTTTTCAAAAAAGTGCGAAAGGATCGTTTTACCCCTAACGTGCGGGTAAAATGATCCCTATGAAAAAGAATCGTACAAAAGGGAACATTCAGCTTTTTACGTAACAGGACATGCTAAACACTAAAGTAATACAAGTAGAAAAAATATAGACTAAGTTTCCGTCGAACCTTACCTAAAGGCGAGTCAGAACACATGTCACACACAAAAGTTGAATCTTCTTCGTCGACTTTAGTGCACCGATCATGGGCCCACTTTGAACAGGTGGAACACTGGATCCATCCTTCTTCTCCTGCAGATCTAGAATACTCCTCGGAGCAATATAGACATATTGCATTTTGATCATCATCCTCTGTATCTGAAGAACTAGAAATATTTTGTTTCTTCCCTTGACTGTTTTCTTAGCTACCTGAATGACCCTTTTCTTTTTTCATTTTGTTTCTTTCATCTTAATCTTATCTTCAAGTTCATCTTTATACGGCGTGCTGGTTAAAACTGAACTTCCACAAGACTTTCTTTGGGTGGTGTTGCGTTTGTCTTTAATTTTTGGAAGCGGATGGCAATCTTGAGGTTTTACAGAAAAGGACAAATTTGCTTCATCTCGAATCAACTCGTTCGCGTAATGCGAACTAGGTCCTGGTATTGGATTTCTGAATGGATCATCAAGTTGAGGTAGTTCTTCAAGTAAGGGAGTGCAATTAGAACGAAAACATGCATTGTCTCGGAATAATTCAAACAAGCTTATATTTTTCTAAAACTTTTTTTTTAGTTTATACAGGGTGTCCAGCAACTCTACCGACAGACAAAGACAGGAGATTCCTCAGATAATTTTAAGACAATTTAACCCAATTCACCTAGTCCGAAAACGCTTCTTAAGGGAGCTAGAGCTCTTTGAAGATGGCGCCATGAAATTAGTTTTTCTTAAATACCTCCAGAACGCTTCTATTTAGAAAACCGAAAATTGGTATGCGTATTTACTTTTCAGAGATAAATCGATTCCATCCATTGCAAATTTCTAGTACCGGTCATAGGCGTCCGTTTTGGGTAGAGCAACGGGTATTTTATTGCATAACTTTTTTGTCCTTAACTTTTATGCATTTTTGACACCGGATTATTAAATTGTGAGGTATTGTAGTACTAAAAGGTACTCTTGCTTTAAGTCGGTAGGACACACCGTTTTCTAGAAAAATCGATTTGAATGTTTTTCGTTTTTGGAATTTGAAAAAAAATTGAAAGAACTTTTCAACAAAAAACGAAGTATTTTACCAACATAAAGTAAGACTAACTTTGGTTACTCAAATACCTCATAATTTAATAATCTAGTGTCAAAAATGCTCAAAAATTCAAGACAAAAAAGTTATGCTATAAAATAACTGTTGACCTACCCAAAACGGATGCCTATGACCAGTACTAGAAATTCGCAATTAATGAAATCGATTTATCTCTGCAATATAAATAAATGTACCAGTTTTCGTCTTTCTAAACAGTTTTTTTATTTTTTTTTTATTTATTTAAAAAGCGAAAAATTTTCAAATCGATTTTTCTAGAAAACGGTGTGTCCTACCGATTTAAAACAAGAGTACCTTTTAGTACTAGAATACTTCACATTTTCATAATCTAGTGTCAGAAATGCATAAAAGTTAAAGATAAAAAAGTTATGCGATAAAATATCCGTTGCCCTACCCAAAACGGACGCCTATGATCGGTACTAAAAATTTGCAATGGATGGATTAGATTTATATCTTGTAGATAAATACGCGTACCAATTTTTGTTTTTCTAAATAGAAGCGTTCTGGAGATATTTAAGAAAAACTAATTACAAGACGCCATCTTCAAAGAGCTCTAGCTCCCTTAGGAAGCATTTTCGGACTAAGTGAATTGGGTTAAATTATCTTAAAATTATCTGAAGAATCTCCTGTCTTCGTTTGTCGGTAGAGTTTCTGGACACCCTGTATAAATGTTAAAGTAAAAAGTTCTACTCGCAGATTTAGCCGCTAACTGTTTATTAATTGTTTAAACAATAACAATTGTTTTGTATAAATAACTTTAAAAATAATTTTACTTTGATCAAATATGTTTCTATTTTGTTTTTGGTTATACTGAATCCGAATATGGCATTACAATTTGAAAATTCTTATACAGAAGCTCTTATACAGTATGTTTGCGTAGCTAGAAACCACATGAAAAACTTTTTTATTATACTTTTTTTACGAAACTTTTAGTAACTTTTTTTACGAAAAAAAGTTACTCTTCTTAAAATACTCTGGAAAGTCAAAAATCTAAAACTCAACCACCAGATATCAAATTTTATCAATTTTATACGAGTTATGTCCAAAATATGAATATCTTTAAAGAGTAAAGCACCTTTT